>NW_023994859.1:62500-145000 GCF_015586225.1 Lucilia sericata | reverse complement strand
TTACCATACCTTGGTCCGCCTTTTTTTGAATACCGGGCGTAATTTTGGACCAAATGGACTCAATTGTCTCTTGTTAGTTAGACAACAAAATTTCCAATAATATACAAAAAATTTCAGATCAATATTGTTTACAGATCCAAAAATATACGTTTTTTAATTTAAAAATTCAAAAAATTTTAGATTTTTGGCGTTTTTTTGCCAAAAATGTGTCTTAACTCTTTTATTAATAAAATAAAATTTTTATTAAGAACATATAACAATTTTATAGTTTTCTAAAAGGTATCTTTACGCAGAACGCTTTGGCGTAAAAAACTTGTCCTATTTTTTGAAAATGTTGCCACTGCGTCCTTCCGAATATGACCTATTTTTTATCAAAACTTCAACTTTGGGCGACATGTTCTAAAATCCCAAAGCTGGGATCAGAAAACTGAAAGCAGTTTTGGAAACCTCAATGTGTTTTCTATTTACTCCAAAAGTATTTTCCCAGCCCTGAAAGAAATGTGGACCCTATGGGCAAAAAAGTAAAAAATCCCATTTTTGGGATTTTCATTCCTATTTTTGGGAATTGCGGGATGCCCTTTGACCTTTTCAATTTTTTTTTGCATATTCTTATTTAAAATGACAAATTTAACAAGCGTTGAAAATTTCATTGAGTTTTGTTCATAAATAAAGATTTTGTCATATATTACATATTTGTTTAATTTCTAAAACTATGATTTATATCAAAATTTTAATAGGATCGCAGATAGCTACAACAATTTAGTCCATATTTATCCCTTAATATCATTTTTTAGTTAGATATGGAAATTCTCGACCCTTTACAAAAAATTTCAAGCCAATATCTCAATTACATTCAAAAATATGTTCATTTAAACCTGTGTCCTTTAATTTCATCTTTTTCATATTTTAGTATTAAGTATGACAAAACATACATTTGGTGTTGAATAAAACAGTGTTAGAAAAACTACGTTGCTACCAAGTATTATATTATTGCTTTAACTACTGCTCCAAACAATTGTCTGAAGTTGTAGCAGTAGCATTTGTTTTGTTTTATAATCATACGTTTTTAAAACTTTTGCTACTTATAAAAAAGTAAATCTCAAAATATAGCAGTAGTAATAAAACAGTAGCAGTAGAAATAGTTCTAAATAAAACATAAACTACAAATGGAGTAGTAGCTTAAAAATATAAATAATTTTATTGCTACTTTTGATAAGTAGCAATAGAAATATTTGCTACTAGTTGATCGTTCTATTGCTACCAAATTATTGAAGTAGCAATAGAATAAAACAAAAAACTTCGACAAAAAAATTAACTAACAAATACACATATCTCAACGGGAAAAAGATTCAGTATAGGGGCCTTACTAAGGGCATTTTTCTATAGACACAAGTACATACAGCCGCATTGCAAAATCGTTTCAATTTTACATGCTTACTTAAAAAGGTCTTCCGTTAAAGGCTTTTTAGAAGATTTTCAGTCGAAGGATTTGTAAAATAGCCTTATAGGAAATTGCATTAATAATTATACATTAGAACTTATAAGAATTATATAAAGCAAATTTTCATACAAAATTTGATTCATAATTCTTTGATAAATGTGCAAGAATCCTTTTAGTAGAGGAAACAAAATCCTCCTTGAATATCTTTTGCGAAAAGGCAATGAGAAACTTTCATAATATATAAATATGTCTTCAGAAGGCCCACGAATCGAAGTCCTAGCATTTTTCCCCGCTACTTGTGCCTTTTTCTGAATGTCATAATTTTTTTTCGTATTTTAATAAAATTTTTATTTTTTTTATGCTACCAAAATTTATGTAGAATTGCTACCAAAATTTTGGTAGCATTGCTACTTTATTTAGGTAGCAGTTGCTACCAAATTTTTTATTGTTGAAAAATATAATATCGTTTATTGCTACTTCAGGAAAATATTTACTGCTACTATTTGAAGTATTCAACTGCTACATTGAAACATTTAAATACTAATGACTGTACTACTGCTATCAAACTTTTTACTTTTTTGCTACATCTATAAATACTGCTACCAAAATCTAAAGGTATCAGTAGTAATAGTAAATGATTTGCTGCTAGTTTTTGAACATTTTCTAACTACAAAAGTAGTTATTTTTCGTTACTACAGCTACTTGTAGTCTAGTTTTTTAAACACTGGAATAAAATATTTGGACAATTTTTAAAAATTATTTAGTTAATTATTTTATTATAATATTGTATATAAAATAAAAAAAATTATAATTTTATTATGAGCCACGCACAACAACACCTAAATCACCCCACACAAATTACCTTTCCCGCCCACCGAAATATAAAACACAATTTAATACAATATCATCAGTTAGTATAATAGCTTTTTTTATTTGAACTGTTTATCTTAAACATAATACAATTAATGCTTATAACCTACTTATATAGTTAATTCCTAACACTACTTATTTTCTATAAAATAATCTGTCATATCGGTATACATATCCAGAAGGTAATATAAGTCCTTTAAATCTTCCTTGTTTTGAGATGATAGAGTTTCATAACAAATCCATCTTTTTCGCATAGTTGAAAGAACAGGATCAGAAGATAGAAGTAAACTATTAAAAATATCTTCATTCTGTGATTGCCTGGAGCATTTTCTTGAGCTGAATAGTTGAACATGCTTAAAATCTCGATTCCTCGCTTCCTGGGCTTCTTCTGTTAACTCTCCAAGTGGAAAAATATTCGATTCAATTATTATTTGACCATGACACAATACTTTGTGTACTGTTGGTGTTAGTTCCCTCCATGGATACAGAGATACAAGTAATTTAGAAATTTCAGATGTGTATTCCCCAAATCGATTTTCATTAATTTTATGTTTACTATTCAGTGCCATTAAAATAGTTTTAACTCTTCGAAGCAACTCCTTGTTGATTCCAGTTATTTTTGAAGTAATTTCAAAATCACGAAAAAACCTTCTCGACGTATTACCGTCATTTGTACTACCGCAACTTGAAAGTGGTTTGTCGATGTTTAATCCCATCTGAACTTTAAATTCTTCTTGGATTCTGCTTTTTTCCGCAGCTCTCAGTTCTTTCAATTCTTCATTATTTTTTGTTGATTTAGTAGGATAGTTTGTTTTTTGTCCTGGATCGCCTTGTATGATGGTAATATATTGTGACCTTTTTCATTCAGAGCTTTCCTTAATATTTGGTACTTATTTCGACTGAGACCCAGTTCCAACATAAGCGCTATTGCTTCCTCTTCAGTAAAATTTGATTATGATGTTGGAGTTGGTATACTTTCCACAATTCGCTTAAGTCGTTTTGGTGATGCATTAGGAAGAATAGTTGCAATATGTACGACATCCATATGTTGGTTTTCCTTTTTCAGCATTTCGTTAAATGTATCAGCAATTTCCTCATTTGAGATTGAAAAAAGTTTTTGTGTGACCCTCTTTTTTTTTACCTTGAACATAAGTCTTCGTATGACTTGCAAGGCGCTCCTATTGATGTGTTGTAAGTTGAGATTTCCGTAGTAGTTTCCATCCAACTACAAAATTTTAATCGAAATTTCTTTTGATTTCCATCCACAGACTTACTTTTTACATCAAAAAGTTTTAAAAAGTTTTCAATTTTTGATATGCCTGTTTTGTCTACTTTTCTACTATATATAATATATAATATATAATTTGAAATGTCTTCAATTCTTTCTGGCCCTTTTGAAGATATACTCCATAAAACGGAACACAACTCTTCGTACTTTAATGTAATCTTCATTGTAGATTTATTAAATATGGTACTTAAAATCTGAGAAGTTTACTTATATACCAATTCTTGTCATTTCCGATACAGGTATTCCAAAGTAAAAAATTACGAATTGTGTACCTATTAACATTTAGGACTATATTACTATAACCTGTAATTCAGTCATTGATATTTCTTATTAGTGAATGAATCGAAATTATCATTACCTGTATATTTTTACCTACATGATCATAAACGAAACAGAACGAAATGATCTGTTGAAAAAATTTAGGTAAAAAATAGTTATAAATTTTTGAAAATTTAAGCATAAGCATTATAAGGATAAGCAAACAAATAGAAAATAGGTAAATATAAGATTTAAATATGTGCTGTCATACTTAATACTAAAATATGAAAAAGATGAAATTAAAGGACACAGGTTTAAATGAACATATTTTGAATGTAATTGAGATATTGGCTTGAAATTTTTTGTAAAGGGTCGAGAATTTCCATATCTAACTAAAAAATGATATTAAGGGATAAATATGGACTAAATTGTTGTAGCTATCTGCGATCCTATTAAAATTTTGATATAAATCATAGTTTTAGAAATTAAACAAATATGTAATATATGACAAAATCTTTATTTATGAACAAAACTCAATGAAATTTTCAACGCTTGTTAAATTTGTCATTTTAAATAAGAATATGCAAAAAAAAAATTGAAAAGGTCAAAGGGCATCCCGCAATTCCCAAAAATAGGAATGAAAATCCCAAAAATGGGATTTTTTACTTTTTTGCCCATAGGGTCCACATTTCTTTCAGGGCTGGGAAAATACTTTTGGAGTAAATAGAAAACATATTGAGGTTTCCAAAACTGCTTTCAGTTTTCTGATCCCAGCTTTGGGGTTTTAGAACATGTCGCCCAAAGTTGAAGTTTTGATAAAAAATAGGTCATATTCGGAAGGACGCAGTGGCAACATTTTCAAAAAATAGGACAAGTTTTTTACGCCAAAGCGTTCTGCGTAAAGATACCTTTTAGAAAACTATAAAATTGTTATATGTTCTTAATAAAAATTTTATTTTATTAATAAAAGAGTTAAGACACATTTTTGGCAAAAAAACGCCAAAAATCTAAAATTTTTTGAATTTTTAAATTAAAAAACGTATATTTTTGGATCTGTAAACAATATTGATCTGAAATTTTTGTATATTATTGGAAATTTTGTTGTCTAACTAACAAGAGACAATTGAGTCCATTTGGTCCAAAATTACGCCCGGTATTCAAAAAAAGGCGGACCAAGGTATGGTAAATTTTGTATCACTAAATTTTTAAATGCCTATAACTCGGATATTATAAGAGATAAGTAGTATGTCCAAGCATGTTTTTTCAAGATCTCGTCGAGCGCTTTCACAAAATATAAAAATCTTTGTAAAAAATGGCACGAGTTTAAAAATTTTACATGTCGTAGGTACCCTACTTTGAGCCGCCACAGCACCGTCCCTGGGGCATCTGCAGGGTTCATCTTCAAAACTTAAACTCGAATACTCCTTGGCTACGCTCACGCCAAATTTTATCCCGATCGGATCAGCCGTTTAGAAATGCCAGATTTATTTCCAAAAAATTTCCATTCTGCCCCACTGTGCAGTAGTATCTTGTCTTGTCAATTGTTTACTTATTTTCCCTTAAGCTGATAATTAATAATACTGAGAATCTTATATATACATTCTGATTCTCTTGGCCCAGCATTTCATATACAATTTGTTCTGTTATAAATTTAAAGTTTGTTTTCAAAGATCTTTTATGATGCAAAAGGAAACAGACTACCAGCTGTGCTGCCAAACTATCCGAAGCCCACACAATAGAGGGGATCAATTGAGTGTCTAAAATTTTGGTAATTGTCATGTTAAACACGTGCCTTTTAGTCTGATTTTCAGTTTTCTTCTCTTATCGTTTTGTGCAACCATATTTTTTAACCTTTTGGCCAAATTTTACAAGGTACAGATATGAACGGGTCTGTGGTACAAGTATGTTTTGAATTTCAATTAAAATGTAATTGTTTTCCAATAAAAAATGTCTAGTCTTTTAGAACAATTCTTTAATATTCTGCTAAATATACTTACATAGGTTTCAATTGGTTAGAAGTGTGCGTTCAAACGTTTTGCAATTTCTTTGGAAATATAAGGGACCCTCAGTTTTACTAAGTAGAAGAGTTTTATGGTGTAATAGAAAATTTTATGGTTTATGGTTAATGAAAGGTGTTAACTTGGGCGTTATCAAGCAATTTGTCAGGAATTGTAAAGTTTAAGAAGTTATACTAAAGGTGTGACTCTAGCTTTTGGGAATACATACAAATGTATATATTTGACCCATCATATAAAGTTATACCATTTCGGAACTATTGTACACTCCTTTATCATAATATCTAGTGAAAATTGAACTCACGAAATTGAACCTAAGGAGGGACCACACCACTATAGTGGGGAGGGTATTATGCGTTACTGCTAATGTTTGTATTACACGTAAATTAAGACATGCTCGTTGTTGTCAAAGATTGGCTGTGACTAGTTGTTCTTCCCTGCGGAAAAAACTTCCGGTTGATACCGAGTTGACAATCTTTGGCCGATTGAGAATCGGGTAGTTTCGGAGCGGAGATCCAATTGTCGTGGGAACGTATCTCATGTCTGTCTGTCTGTTCATGTAAAACTACAATCTCTACAAGTTTGTCCCTTTATGGACCATTTATAAAGTCTTTTTATTCCAAAGAGAGACAATACTCTTCAATCTCTTCAATTGTAGTTATTTTTTCTTCCAAGGAATCGTTCTTGATTGGTTCTAGAGACAAAGTGACTCCTTTTTGACAGGATCACTTCACTACCCAACTAACTAACTACTACTAACTAACTAACTACTAACTAACTAACTAACTAACTAACTAACTAACTAACTAACTAACTAACTAACTAACTAACTAACTAACTAACTACTAACTAACTAACTAACTACTAACTAACTAACTAACTAACTAACTAACTAACTAACTAACTAACTAACTAACTAACTAACTAACTAACTAACTAACTAACTAACTAACTAACTAACTAACTACTAACTAACTAACTAACTAACTAACTAACTAACTAACTAACTAACTAACTAACTAACTAACTAACTAACTAACTAACTAACTACTAACTAACTACTAACTACTAACTAACTAACTAACTAACTAACTAACTAACTAACTAACTAACTAACTAACTAACTAACTAACTAACTAACTAACTAACTAACTAACTAACTAACTAACTACTAACTAACTAACTAACTACTAACTAACTAACTAACTAACTAACTAACTAACTAACTAACTAACTAACTAACTACTAACTAACTAACTAACTAACTAACTACTAACTAACTAACTAACTAACTACTAACTAACTAACTAACTAACTAACTAACTAACTAACTAACTACTAACTAACTAACTAACTAACTAACTAACTAACTAACTAACTAACTAACTAACTAACTAACTAACTAACTAACTAACTAACTACTAACTAACTAACTAACTAACTAACTAACTAACTAACTAACTAACTAACTAACTAACTAACTAACTAACTAACTACTAACTAACTAACTAACTAACTAACTAACTAACTAACTAACTAACTAACTAACTAACTAACTAACTAACTAACTAACTAACTACTAACTAACTAACTAACTAACTAACTAACTAACTAACTACTAACTAACTAACTAACTAACTAACTAACTAACTAACTAACTAACTAACTAACTAACTAACTAACTAACTAACTAACTAACTAACTAACTAACTAACTAACTAACTAACTAACTAACTACTAACTAACTAACTAACTAACTAACTAACTAACTAACTAACTAACTAACTAACTAACTAACTAACTAACTAACTAACTAACTAACTAACTAACTAACTAACTAACTAACTAACTACTAACTAACTACTAACTAACTAACTAACTAACTAACTAACTAACTAACTAACTAACTAACTAACTAACTAACTAACTAACTAACTAACTAACTAACTAACTAACTAACTAACTAACTAACTAACTAACTAACTAACTAACTAACTAACTAACTAACTAACTAACTAACTAACTACTAACTAACTAACTAGACTAACTAACTACTAACTAACTAACTAACTAACTAACTACTAACTACTAACTAACTACTAACTAACTAACTAACTAACTAACTAACTAACTAACTAACTAACTACTAACTAACTAACTAACTAACTAACTAACTAACTTACTTTACTAACGAACGAACTAACGAACTAACTAACTAAACTAACTACTAACTAACTAACTAACTAACTAACTAACTAACTAACTAACTAACTACTACTAACTACTAACTAACTACTAACTAACTAACTAAACTAACTAACTAACTAACTACTAACTAACTAACTAACTAACTAACTAACTAACTAACTAACTAACTACTACTAACTACTAACTAACTAACTAACTACTAACTAACTAACTAACTAACTAACTAACTACTAACTAACTACTACTAACTAACTAACTAACTAACTAACTAACTAACTAACTAACTAACTAACTAACTAACTACTAACTAACTAACTAACTAACTAACTACTAACTAACTAACTAACTAACTAACTAACTAACTAACTAACTACTACTAACTAACTACTAACTAACTAACTAACTAACTAACTAACTAACTACTAACTAACTACTACTAACTAACTAACTAACTAACTAACTAACTAACTAACTAACTACTAACTACTAACTAACTAACTAACTAACTAACTACTAACTAACTAACTAACTAACTAACAACTAACTAACTAACTAAACTAACTAACTAACTAACTAACAAACTAACTAACTAACTAACTAACTAGCTAACTAACTAAATAACTAACTAACTAACTAACTCACTAGTTAGTCTTGACTATCCCAGACTATAATCTTGACTATAGTCTACTCTATAGTCTACTCTATAGTCTGGACTATAGTCTAGTCTGGACTATAATCTAGTCTATAGTCTGGAATATAGTCAGCCTTGTCTATAGTCCGAAAAATAGTCTAGTCTATAGTCTAGATTATAGTTTAGTCTATAGTCTAGATTATGGTCTAGTCTAGATTATGGTCTAGTCTATAGTCTAGATTATAGTCTAGTCTATAACATAGTGTTTAGTTTAGTCTAGTCTCTAGTCTAGTCTGGTCTCTAGTCTAGACTAGTCTAGTATATAGTCTGAACTATAGTATAATCTCTAGTCAAATATCTTGTCTATAGTCTAGTCTAGTCTATTGTCTGGACTATAGTCTAGTCTATAGTGTAGTCTGCATTCTAGTCTACAGTCTGTTACATAGTTTAGCCTATAATCTATTTTGTAGTCTTTATTTTTAGTCTAGTCATCAAACCTTCTACGGCCCCCTCGAATTGTTTCCCTTATACCAATATTATCAGTTTTACATCATAAATTAAAAATGGTTACAAACAGGTTTAATAAATTAATTAAAATTATTTTTAATTGTCTAATATTTCAATAATTTTATGTCTATTTTTCATAAAATATTATTTATATTCCTTTTTTGGTTATAATTGTTATCTCACGTTTTTAATTTTCTAATTATTTCCATTATTTTTCTTCGTTACCCAATGCAACAACAAGTAATTTATATATTTTTAATTTAAATTCTAACTTAACTTTTGACATTAGTTTTATATTTCGTTATTTTTTTAAAATTCCTACTGCATGATTCTATTAAAACACAAAATCATCATTTGTCTAGAAATTTATAGCTTTTTTGTTAAATGCAAGAAAAACAAAATAAAGTTTTCAAAATAATAATTTTTATTTTTTGGTCATTAAATGGGAATTTATTTATGACTTTGAAATTTATGCATTTGCTCTTCTTATTGTTTTAAACTAAAATTGAAATTAAATTATTATTCTTCGTTTCCTCCACATACGAACGAGTCGTTTCATTATAATTACGTAATGATTTTGTTAATATTATTTCATATAAAATTTTAATGAAATTGTATAGATTTATGTTTAATAATTTTCATGCTTTTTTTATAAATTTCTATGAAAAATTTATTTTATTGCTTTTTTGCTTTAATTGATTTTGATTTTTTTTGTATTTAAAACAATTTAACTCGCTGATAACAATAATTCAGTTGTTTAAAAAACAAAACAATTTATTCTCAACTCTGAAAATTTTAAAAAAGTCACAAAAATGTAATAAAATTTTATATTAATGGTGGATCCGTGATTTGAAAAATGGACGTGTGTATTTTGTTTGGAATATGAATAAATTTGAAGTGTATTATTTTAAGAAAATTTATGAAAAGTTAAATGTGAAAAGTCAATGTTATTGATAAAGACATTTTCATAAATTCCCACAAAATTTAGTTTTTTTATGGAAATTGTCTAACTATCTAAGGTATTTCAGTCGAATTACTGCTACATTAAGTAGTTGCAACTGAGGTAATGAGGAAACTCTTAACAAGAAAATAATATCGACTTTATTCGGTATATGATCTTCTTAATACCTGACCTATGTATATAGAATACTTTTCCTGCAGAAGATCATACAAAGCTTATATGAATTTCATAACATAGCAGATCGAGCTGAGGGACTGAGATTATTCCAGTTTGGGTATAAAAAATACATGGAAATTTAAAACAAACGCCGCACTACAAGGAAAAGTTAAGTAAATCAGCAGGATGGGTTTCAAGTAGGGTTGCCAGCCTGGCTGGATTGTCCAGCTTTTTTGATGCTTGTCCAGTTTCAAGGTAAAATTTAATTTGTCCAGCTAACTAGAATTTTTTTAGCACACTGCAATAATTTTTATGTTATCTTTGTCAAATCATGTTAGCGAACACTGATTGCACATTTGTTATCATAAAGTTACTGGATATTTCTTACAGGAAAGTACGCGAAAAGACATATTATTGCGAGCGATAGTCAATTTCTTTACGTACAGCTTACGTACTTATGATTTTTAAAATTTAAAACTTCAAAAATGGAGCTTTTTCACATCTTTTGCTCTTAAAAACTAAGTTAACGAAGTGATCGGGGAAAACTAAAAATATATTAGTGAGTTAGTTAGTTAGTTAGTTAGTTTGTTAGTTAGTTAGTTAGTTAGTTAGTAGTTAGTTAGTTAGTTAGTTAGTTAGTTAGTTAGTTAGTTAGTTAGTTAGTTAGTTAGTTAGTTAGTTAGTTAGTTAGTTAGTTAGTAGTTAGTTAGTTAGTTAGTTAGTTAGTTAGTTAGTTAGTTAGTTAGTTAGTTAGTTAGTTAGTTAGTTAGTTAGTTAGTTAGTTAGTTAGTAGTTAGTTAGTTAGTTAGTTAGTTAGTTAGTTAGTTAGTTAGTTAGTTAGTTAGTTAGTTAGTTAGTTAGTTATTTAGTTAGTTAGTTAGTTAGTTAGTTAGTTAGTTAGTTAGTTTGTCACACTATAGTGGGTCCGATTAGATGTAAGGTCTTTACTACTGGTCAGCAAAAATTGTAGAAGATCCTCGAGTGTATGTTTCTCGCCCTGTAGATTCCTTCCCTTATTTGAGGAAAGGTATATCTTTTCCGACATCAGATAATACGACTGTTCATTTCCAATCAGGTTTTTTATCGAGCCGGAGTATTTTGCCATTGTAGATTATCTGCAGGGGGAGAATATAAGCCTCGATAGTCTTCGCGACATCTGTATGAAAACATATTAGTCTGAATAGATGTTTCCAAGTCAAATATTTTCCTGGTACTTCTATTCATTTTGTCTCTCCCCAGTGGCGATATTGATATACCTCTTATTCGGTTTGGAGAGAAATCACTCTCTACATCCCAAATTATTAACATGAAAACTCAAGTTACAGTTCTTCAGGTGATCAAGTCACTTTTTCGGTTTATCTGTTATTAGTTTGCTGTGCTAGTCTTGGATCGATGTCAACTCTCTAGCATTCAAGTTTCTCTGCTTTAGAAGTGTTCAAGTGTTGGAAAGTTGGAAAGTGTACTACTTAGTATTGTTCGAGGATAGCGAAGTTCTGCTGAAATGACAGTTTGTCGAACTTCTACTTGGTTTATGGGACGTTAGAAGGTGCTATGTGTTCACTGAAGGTGTGTAGATTATAATACACACCCTTAAATAATATATTTTTATAAAATGTCCATAATTTATGTGTTTTAAATTAAATATAAATGAAATATTTCTATAATTAAACCAACTCTACCAAATTAATTAAACGAACCATCAATCACATTTAAAAGTATTTCGTTTTAAATTCTTGATATTATCAGAATCATAAATTTTTAAAAATATTTTTATTATATTTAACTTAAAGACATCAACAAATCATGCCCAAATATATCCGTATTGACCATGATTTAAAAACATAAGTTTACTACTAAATCAATCAAAATGGAACGCAATCACTGAACATAGTTTCAACAGCAACAGAATAAATAGCACAACCCTAGTAAAAACCTACATAACGCCTCTGTATTTAATTAATTTAAAATATAAAAAAAATCTCTCTATTTTGTTAAAGGGCCCATAAAAGCAGTTAAAAGTTTTCAAGTCTATTTATTATCTCAACACAAAATCAAAAGTAACAAACAGCAACAAGCCCTAAAATAATAAAATCAAATGAAAAATCATTAGAAACATCTGGGCTCTGTGTAATAGAGCAATTTCACTTTGACTTTGATTTGGATTAGAAGAAATCAGAAACAAAAAACAACCTTTAGGGGCACCCACCTTTTAATAAACGGACAACTAAAATGTTTGTAAGTTTCACTTAATGCCCTCATAATTATCATATCGCAGACGTAAGTAAACACTTAATTTATTGGAATCTCCAGCGAATGACGTTGCGGCAGAGCCGTAAGGCAAAAGAGGGAAATTTAATGATGCATTTTTAAAGAAATTAAATAAATATTTAATTACAAAAACACGTGCATGTTTTTTTATAATATTTATATTTTAATTATTATTATTTTTAGAAATGATGATTTATTTTAATAGTTATAATAAAGTTTTAATGTTAGAATTAATCAACCAAGAAGATTATTAAATGTTTTTGCACGATTCAGTGACATAACATGTTTAAAAAAACTGTAATCAAAAGGTACCCAGCAAAAACTTTCATTACCATGTAAGGGGTTAAAATGCTAAAATTTATCAAACGGTTACATGTAACTGGAAAAAGTAGTCGTATAGCTTCACATTCAGTAGGACTAATGAATTAGAAAGTATTTACATAACACATTACTTATAAGACCTTATTAGACTACTTCTATGTAATGCAGACAATATGTAGTAGTTATTGAAAAGTATGTTGTTAGGTAAGTAATTACAATTGAAAGTCATTACCTAGTTTTAGCTGGGTATGTATATTCTCATATTCAAAAATGTTCCAAGTTAAGTCAGAAATAGTCAGAATGTATTGAAAATTTAAAATAAATTCGACTGGAAAACCTTGCAAATCTGACGAGTACAGAAATATGAAGTTATTACACTACTTTATTGTAATCAGAACGATATATAGTAGTGATTGAAAAGTATGTTAGTAAGTAAGCGTTTACAATTGAAAGTCATTACTAAGTTTATAATTGGCACCAATTTCATAATGTTGTGGTAAATCACAGAAGGAGCTTGAGAGCAATGCCATGTATATGTGTGTTGTCTCCTTCATATAATTTCATTGTCAGATGGTTTCTACGACATTTTTGGAGGTAAACCAGTCAACCACCTGTCACTATATATGATCACTGCCACTGAATTTCCAAAAGGTATACAGAGGGAAACAGAGATATACACGCCTGGTACCAAATTGACGCCAAAGATTTTATGATTTTTTGTTAACATCTGTTGACAAAGTATATACATATGTACGACAACACTATGTAATGTTGACAACGCAACGTTGACAATATTGTAACAATTCGTTGTCGAAATCTAAATTTATACACATCCGTTCTCGAAATGCTTACAAATGTGGTAAGCTCACTGTTGGCAGCGGATTTTTTGTCAATATTAAGCTTACCACGTTTGTTAACATTTAGACAACGGATGTGTATGAAATTTAGATTTCGACAACGAATTGTTGCAATGTTGTCAACATTACCTAGTGTTGTCGTACGTATGTATATACTTTGACAACGGATGTTATTGAAACATTATAAACAGTTTGGTGTCAATTTGGTTCCAGGCGTGTATATTTCTTTTTCCCTCTGTGTATACATTTACCTTTGCTATGTCTTTGTAATCTGGGATCATTAATGGGTTTTTGGAACTATAAATAAATAATAGTACTTGACGGCCTTTCCTTTAGGGTTCTAACACATTGCATGACGGAGAACCGACTTCTTTAACAGAATAAATTAGTTTAGAAGTTAATTTGCTGGATTGTAAGACCGCAGAACAGTTTTTCTGTTACACTAGTCCAGACTTTATTACAATATGTTCTCAGCTAAAACATGATAATGACTTGCTTCACAATGACTACCATATACCACCTGCATTACTAAGAAGTAGTCAAGTAATTACTTACAAATAACTATATTCATAAGTACTTACTTTTTAGTCATGACATTTTGTTGTCGAATGCTGTTTTTAAAAACTCTTTGTGAAAACTAGTAGCAGACGCTTAACTCCTTATATGCAGTCGAAGTAAGTCCTTACCTAACTGCCTACTTGTAAGTGAGCATGTATCTAATGATATCAAGTATTAAAATACTTACTTATCAATATAAGTTTTTACTGGGTTTGATTAGGTTAGTTTTGAAAGGTTTCTGAATGTAGAACTCAACAATGAGGCCGGAGTAGTTCATTGTGATTTCTTTCAGATGCCAGAAGTTGAAAATGATAATTTTGGAACGAGAATGAGAAAAACTAAGAACTAAGTGCAATCCATCCTAGTTCCTGAAAAAAACAATAGCTTAAGATTTCGAAATGGTAGAAATATAATAAGAGATCTGAATCCTCGCCATGCTAGATGTAAACTATTTCCACATTAAGTTCTTCTAACTGAACCTAAGCTATCATGTGTAAAAGAGATAAAAGAAGTTCGAAGGAGTTTACATGTTAACTGGACCAGTAGTCCAGTAACAAAAATTCACCATCCCTAATGTATTTACGTGTAATGATGTTATAATGATCATAAGACTTGGAGTCGCTTCTCCTAAATTACCAATAAAAATGTGGACTAACGAAAACCTTCACTGGAAATAGATTGACCTTGAATATGTGTAAAATCGTTAAAGGAAGATCAAAGGAGCTGACATGCCTCAGTAGTCTGGCATCGTAAAGTCACATCTCTAACATATGTAAGTACTTATAATAATGTTATGAAGATCATAAGACATGGAGTCATTCCTTTAAAATTTGCAATAGAAATGTGGGCAATACCTTCATTTAAATGAACTGTCCTTGACAAAACTGCAAAGATAAGGAATCGGTTCAGGGATAATGTTTCTTAATGGAAGCTATACACTTAAAGTCCAACCGGAATCCAAAAACTTCTTCGAGAGTAATGTTCACAATTGAAGGACAAAGCAAGATCTTTAAAATTTGAATTCTTAGAAAATCCATATCTCTTAAATTACGAATGTGGATTAACGAGTAACTTCATCTAAATAAGATGTCCTCGACAAAACTGCAAAGGCAAGAAATCGGGTAGGGGATTGCATAGTTTGTATGTAAAATATGTGTAAAAGCGATTAAGGAAGATCGAAGGACGTAACTTACCTCAGTACTCCGACATCGTAAAGTCACACCCTAACATATGTATGTATGAACGTATAATGATGTTATGAAGATCATAAGGCTTGCAAATTGCAAAGAGAAATGTGAACTAAAGACAAGCTTCATCCAAATTAACTGTCCTCGACAAAACTGCAAAAACAAGGAATCGGTTCAAGGATCTTGTTTCTTCATAGAAGCTATGCACTTAAAGAAACTCCTTCGAGAGTAATTGAAAACTTCAAAATAGTTAACACACAAAGACATCTAACCATATACCACTAAGCCGCCAATCTGGAGTATCTGAAACAGTCACGCCAATCGAACTAAAGAAAGCCCATCCTGTTTACAGGCGACTATCGAACCCAATACACCTATGGAGAGAAATCTTGAATCAGCTGAATTTGTAAGGAAAGGCAAAAGTGAATTCCCAGCAAGAAATTGTTTTCGGGCTCCAAATGCAAACTCCATCAAACTCCAAAATCGTTAACAACAAAGACATCAAACCATATATCACCAAGCCGCCAAGTTGGAGTATCTGAAACAGACACGCCAACGAGACTAACGAAAACCAATCCTATTTACTGGCGATACTATTGATGACAATACATCTATGGAGGGAAACCTTGAATGACCTGAATTTGGCAAGGAAGGCAGAAGCGATAAGTGAATTCCCAGCATTTCTTTCGAATAACTATTTAGTATTATAAAGGACCCGGGTCAGCTAAGATAGCATAACCGAAATTGTTTTCGGCTTTCAAACGCAAACTCCGTCAAACTCCAAAATCGTTAACACATAAGAGCACCAAGCCGCTAAGCTGGAGTATCTGAAACAGACATAAAAACCCATCCTGTTTACAGGTGACTATCGCCAATTCACTTATGAAGGTAAATCTTGAATTACCTGAATTTTGAAAGGAAGGTATAAGTGAATTCCCAGCAATTCATTCGAATAACTAGTATTACAAAGAGCCCAACTTCCTCAGCAATAAAGTTTTCATCAAACCTTGCAACTAGATCTTATTCTGGTGGCAGATCTAAAGCAGCACTAAAGGTGTTCAAACCGATTATGAAGATGGTTAATATAACTAAACTCCTTCACTGACAAGTAACCTGACACGTAGGGCCAGAAATCTTGAATCATTTGAACTTGAAAGCTAGCTAGTATTATAAAGGGTCCAACTATCTCAGCGAAAAATAATACATCAAACCTTGGAAATTGATCTTATTCTGATGACAGATCTAAAGCAGCACTAAAGGTGTTCAAACCGATTATGAAGCTGGCTAATATAACTGATAAATTCTTTCACTGACAATTACCCAGACAAGTACGCCCAGAGTTTATAAAGCAGTTTTCCTAGTTAGGATGAAAATAACCTATTTACGCCTGCCGGGCGATAAAGAAATGGATTCCATACCGACATTGCTGAGCTGGTATCTGATTGCCAAACAGAAACTTAGGACGTTGATCAGTCGAACTAAGGAAATGTTAAAAGTTAATACTATGATGAACAGAGATTTGAAGTTGTAACATTCGCCTAAAAATCTCCCACTGATCTACGTCTCTGTTGATCTTTATACCAATAGATAATTTTAATTTCTTTTCTAAATTAGTTTTCTAGTGAATATTTCGTTAGTTTTAGTAGATTATTTTAAACAAAATAACGCATAATGCATTTTGTTTATAGTTACTGGTAATAATAAAGATTACTTTGATTGAGCTAAAGATCATGATGATGATGAGTGTAATGATAATTAGAATCATAATGATATTTACTAGATGATAGCTCATGCGTAGGGTAAAACATGGACTTATTTGAATATAAATTTTGTGCGTAGCGATCTCATCTTGGTTAAAAGTTTGAAAACTTTAACAAACTTGTAGAAAACATTAAATTATAATTGAGTTGGTAGAGTTTTTTTTTAGTGTTGTTGTTGTTTATTTGCATTTGGGTGTTGTTTACTTAATACTTTTGAAATGCAGTGTATATACAACATAATGATAATGTGTGGGGTAAGATTATTTGTTGTTTTTTTCTTTCAACATTTTTCATCTTCTTTTTCTTTTTCTACAGTTATTGTTAAAGATTAAAGTTTAAGACGCGCACTCTTTTTCAACCAAAATCTAACAGAAAATGTTCATACATATGTATGTAAATAACTAATAACAATAACATCAAAATCTTAAATATTTGTGGTCTCGCTAGTGGAACGAACAATCAGCAAAGTGTTGAGAGTTAAATCATGATAATGTAGGGAAAATCATCATTGTTACAACATTTGAAAAAAAAGTTTAATTTACACAAAAATTTAAATTGTTTATTCTACTGTATTGTAAAGTAAATAAATGGAAGTGAAATGCCAAGTTATTGTATAATGTTTCTTTTGTTGCGAGATTAGTTGATGAATTAAGTTGTTCGTAAAAAAGATTAGAGTGACCTAGAATCGCTTAGCTTAGCATAGAAGCCGATTTGGATAGATCTAAGTATTAAGTTAGAATGTTTGTGTTTGATAAATTCATTGCAGAGTAGCGTAAAGGAAGACCTCACACGTATGTATGTATATACAAGACCAACAGCTGATCCAAAGTGAGATCATAATTGTATTTTCAAATATATCAAGATAATTTATTTGGTTCCGTTAAAAGCTTTTAGCTTGCAAATATCAATTCTTCTCGGTTAAAACAATGTTTTGGATGAAAGTTGAAAGCTGTTTTTTAAACTTAAAGCTTCAAAATTAATATTAATGTATATATTATTAGATCATCTTTCAAATCGGGAATTCTATCCAATGCTCAACATGGCTACACAAAGGGAACATCCACAGAAACTGCATGCGATTCTCGGTATTGCACAAGGAGCAGATCTGCCGTGAGCAGCACTAATGGTTATAGGCAAGGTTATTAATGTTCTCTCTCCGATGTTATCTGCTCCATAACTTCTACTAAAATGTTGTTCACAGGACTGTAGGCTGGGTGTTAATCCACACAAAATGGAACTGATGCTACTGCTCACTAGGAGATACGAATCCTTGCCGCCAGAAATTGAGACAAAGAATGTAGCAGTGAACGAAATGGAAGCATACGGTCTTATCAAAATTTTAGATATAATCAATGTAAGCTGTATAAAGGATTATATAAACCAGGTTTCTCTAAGGAATGTGGCATTATCAAAATAGAAAAGAAAGGAGACCTGAGGTATTGAAGTATAAGTGGAGGGCTATGAATGTTGAAGTGCTTTACGTGAACACCTGCCGTGTTAGCTTATTCCACGATAGTCTTTTCCATCTACTGGTAGATCTTCTTTAACGACTCAATACCACCCCTATGTGCATCTTACACACAGGTGGCAATTTTCGTACATAGTTCTGCCGGCACAATCTCTTGCCAATCTCTTGCGTTGAGGAATGACAGGTATCATGAGTCAATCTCAATCAAACCTCGACAAGGAAAGGGCAATCATTAGTTTAGAGTCAATAGACAACGTAACATCAAACTCGATTGATGTTATGACGAATACTCATATCCCTAGAGCATTCTCATCATCAACAGAATCGCCCCAATGCATTCCTTGACCTCTTAAGTCGCCCAACCGCACTACTGAGATGGCTCTTTTGTTTCGGCAACAGCACCTAGGGATGTAATTGGTAGTTCGTAACACAAATATATTTCAGTGACCACAAGGACCTATTGTGATAAGTTGAGAATGTTTTAGAGTAAATTCCAACACACTCAACCACGAAGGAAAATCGTCGAGAAATTATAGATTATGGTATTAACAACTCTGTCAATGTTTCAACCAACTCCACCGCCACTTCAACCTTTACTCCATCCGTCATTCCGACATATCCACAGATACAACTCAGAATTCCAACGTCCAACGTACTATCGGAAAATTAACATCAAAATTTATCCTCAATCGATAAGGGAGAGAGTTTTCGCAGTGTATATAGGACTGCAGATCATATTAATACCCTACGTATAGTTATGTAACAGTGTGTGGACTTTAACTCCGAACTTCATCTATTTTTTTATAGATTTCCATAGTTAATACTATATATGATCGGCATTTTATAGGAGGGGAATATAAGAGAAACTTATTATTATCACTTCTCTTGTTGCCGGTGGTAATGGAAGATGTTCTGAGCTCTTCGCGCACAGACTACGCGATCTAAAGCGGACTACATCGGATCTACAGGAAACAATAAAATGTAGAGAACTTTAAATTAACACCTGGACATATCTGACAATGAAGCCGAGCCTTTCTGCTATCTAAGCTGTGAGATAGATGCTAATGAAGGTTCCCATTTGGATTTTGATAAGAGAATCAATAAGGCAAGAGCATTCTTTGGTATATTGGCCCAATATGACAAAATAAATAAGCAAATGTCAAGTCGATACTTCTCTATAGCTGTACAACCTGCAACATTATCTACTTACTATAAAGTGTTGTGAACCGTTGCCTCTGCAGAATGCTCCGTATTTTCTATAGTCTATAGTCAATACTATAGATCAATCTATAGTCAAAACTTTAGATCGGCTTATAGTCAAGACTATAGATCAGTCTATAGTCAGGACTACAAAACAGTCTATACTAGAGACTTTATAGTCAAGACTATAGATTAGTCTATAGTAAAGTCTATATATCAGTCTATAGTCAAGACTATGAATTAGTCTATAGTCAAGACTATAGATTAGTCTATAGTCAAGACATAATTATTTAAAGTCAAGATTATAGATTAGTCTATAATCGAGACTATATATCAGCATATAGTCAAGACTATAGATCAGTCTACATTCAGACTATAGATCAGTTTATAGTCAAGACTATAGATCAGTCTATAGTCAATACTATAGATCAGTCAATAGTCAAAACTTTAGATCAGTTAATAGTCAAGACTATAGATCAGTCTATAGTCAAGACTACAAAACAGTCTATACTAGAGACTCTATAGTCAAGACTATAGATTAGTCTATAGTCAATACTATAGATCACCATGTAGTCAAGACTGTAGATCAGTCTGCATTCAGACTATAGATCAGTTTATAGTCAAGAATATAGATCAGTTTATAGTCAAGACTATAGATCAAAAACCCATAGCTACAGTTATATGTGTATGCAAGTGCCAGTATGGGCTTACTATTGCGTAAGGATGACAATAATGTGACCAAGATGGAACCTATTTTACCAGTCATATCGACAAGCCGGTAGACCACTTAATACATGGCTCAAGGTTTGATTATCGAACACTCATGGACTATACCAATCAATCAGAAAACGATTTGTGCAACGTAAATGCTTTTATTAGAGAAACGAATTGGCTTGAGGTTCAATACTAACTACATCCGATTAAATGGGACCCTATTCAGACATGATTGTATTCTACAAAAAGTAATGGAGCCGATTTTCGTGCAGGAAACGGATTATATATTACTTAGCTTTGACGTACATATATAGTACAAGCTTTAACAGGATCTATCAAGAGATCACAGTCCTTAGGGAACGCGATACCAGTCTACAATGAAGGTTTACAAACTGTTATAGGTACTGTTTCGCAAAAAAGCTCCCAGATTTTTTTTTTTAACAAATTACTTTGATTTTAAAATAAATAAACGGCACAAGCCCAAAGCCCTTGCTTAAGTTATTTGTTAATTAAACATAATTAAAAATATATTTGTAAAATCGTTAATAAAATGACAGCAAACAAAACCTAATACAGACAAATAAATTTGTGTAATATTACAACTGGTTTTTTGAAAAAAAAAATTTTATTTTTGGAAAACGTAAACTTAAAACTAAAATTTACGCTCACGGCAAATAAACTTGTTCACATAGATGTGTGTACATTAAAGAAGCAACAACAACAACAACAACATCAAACAAGTGACACATGTCAAAATGACAAATGTGTCAAAAATATATAAAAAGTTTGCAGTAAAATATGGTTTAAATTATGAACATAAAACCGAATAAACTAAAAATGTAAAAAGAATTAAAAACGCAAAAGTATATATATTTTATTTTAATAGTTAAAGACAAGAGTAAAGTTACCGTTGTCACACAACAAAGAAAAAAAAAAGAAACTGGTGGTTAAAATTTCGAATTTTGAAGTTGACATGTGGCGAAATTTCAATTCATTTTGACTTTAAATATGATCTGTGCTTTTTAACATTCATTATTATTAATATTTTTTATATTTTAATAATATATTTTTTTCTTGTTTCTTTTTCAACGACTGACTGATTTATATGAATTTATATTCACATACTTATATTTATTAAAGAGAAGCTATAAAAATGCTTTTTTTAAATAAATTTTTATGAGTTTCAATATTGATTTCAAATTGTCAATTTAAATGTAATTCTGTTTACGTGGTACGTCCGTCCTTCTTCTATATATACATTTCTTTGTAAGACTGTGTATTATTGTTGTTGTGTGTTCAATAAATTGTCTTTAATATATGGCGAATTGAGGCCTTTAAGCCTTGAAATTTTATATTTAAAAATGTTTTTCTTTAATTTTTGTCAATTTATGTTAAATGGCATATTAAATGTCTTTGCTTTTTGCCTTTAGGGAAAAAAAGTTTCCTTTCTATGGTTACGCCAATAAAAAAAATATTTATTGGAAATTATTACAATTTATTGGGGAATTAAAGAAATTTTAACCTACAAAGTCATATTAATTTGCCTGAAATTGGGTATTTTTATCACAAAATAAATGATTTTTATAATAAATTACAAATTATAGTTCCCTAATTCATTACATCTATAAATGGCCCCGATATCATTAAGCCAAATGCTAGTCGCTAGTCAAGATACAAGACTAGACTATTGTTAAGACTATAGATCAGTCTATAGTCAAGACTAGAAATCAGTCTAAAGTCAAGACTAAAGATCAGTCTAAAGTCAAGACTATAGATCAGTCTATAGTCAGACTATAGATCAGTCTATAGTCAGACTATAGATCAGTCCATAGTCAAAACTATAGATCAGTCTACAGTCAAGACTATATATCAGTCTGTACATCATTCTATAGTCAAGACTATAGACCAGTTTATAGACAAGACTATAGATCAGTCTATAGTCAGACTATAGATCAGTCTATAGTCAAGACTATAGATCAATCCTTAGTCAAGACTATAGATCAGTCTATAGTCAAGGCTATATATCAGTCTATAGATCCGTCTATAGTCAAGACTATAGATCAGTCTTAAGTCATGACTATAGATCAGTCTATAGACAAGACTATAGACCAGTCTATAGTCAAGATTATAAATCAGTCTATAGTCAGGACTATAGATCAGTCTACAGACAAGACTAGAGATAAGTCTATAGTCAAGACTACCGATCAGTCTATAATCCAGACTATATACAGTTTATAGTCAAGCCCATAGATCAGTCTGTAGTATAGACTATAGAACGGTCTATAATCTAGACTATATATCAGTCTATAGTCAGACTATAGATCAATCTATAGTCAGACTATAGATCAATCTATAGTCAGACTCTAGATCAGTCTATAGTCAAGCCTATATATCAGTCTATGGATCAATCTATATCAGTCTATTGTCAAGAATATAGATCAGTCTATTGTCAAGACTATAGATCAGTCTCTAATCAAGACTATATATTAGACTATAGTCAAGATTATAAATCAGTCTATAGTCCAGACTACAGATCAGTTTATACTCAAGAATTTAGATTAATATAAAGTCAAGGCTAAAGATCAGTGTATAGTCAAGACTATATTTCAGTATATAGTTAAGACTATAGATCAATATATATTCAAGACTGTAGATCAGTCTATAGTCAAGACTATAGATCACCCTATAGTCAAGACTATAGATCAGTCTGTCAAGACTAAAGATCAGTCTAAAGTCAAGACTATAGATCAGTCTATATTCAAGACTATAGATCAGTCTATAGTCAAGACTATAGATTAGTCTATCAAGACTAAAGTTTAGTCTAAAGTCAAAACTATAGATCAGTCTACAGTCAAGATTGTAGATCAGTCTGTAGTCAAGACTATAGATCAGTCTATAGTCAAGTCTACAGATCGGTCTATAGTTAAGACTACAGATCGGTCTATAGTTAAGGCTATAGTCTATAGTCAAAACTATAGATCAGTCTATAGTCAAGGCTATACATCAGTCTGTCAAGACTAAAGATCAGTCTAAAGTCAAGACTAAAGATTAAAGTCAAGATTATAGATCAGTTTATAGTCAAGACTATATATCAGTCTATAGTCCAGACTACAGATCAAGAATTTAGATTAATTTAAAGTCAAGAATAAAAATCAGTCAAGAATATAGATCAGTCTATAGTCAAGACTGTGGATCAGTCTATAGTCCAAACTATAGATCAGTCTATAGTGCAGACTACAAATCAGTCTATAGTATAGACTATAGATCAGTCTGTAGTCCAGAATAGAGATCAGTGTATAGTCCAGACTACAGATCAGTTTATACTCAAGAATTTAGATCAATATAAAGTTAAGACTAAAGATCAGTCTGTCAAGACTATAGATAAGTCTATAGTCAAGACTATAGATCAGTCTATAGTCAAGACAACAGATCAGTCTATAGTCAAGACTATAGATCAGTCTATAGTCAAGACTATAGATCAGTCTATAGTCAAGACTATAGATCAGTCTATAGTCAAGACTATAGATCAGTCTATAGTCAAGACTATAGATCAGTCTATATTCAAGACTATAGATCAGTCTATAGTCAAGACTACAGATCAGTTAATAGTCAATATTTCACACCAGTCAATATTCCAGACTATAGCCCAGCTTTTTGCTATACATATTACTAATAAAACAAATCTTTTTAAACCAAAAACAAAACACAATTTCATTACAAAAACACGAAATTAAATCAAAAATTATATATAACAAAACATTTTGATTTTGACCCACAATTATTTCATAAGAATCATTGAGTAATTTGTTGCTAAAAATTCATTTGATTTAATTTACAATACAAAACTTTTTTGGTTTCTGACTTGTTTATTATTGTAAGTTCAAGGTTTCTTAACGCTATTCTTTAAGGGACCGACTGACAGACAGACTTTCAAAATGAAATTAAAAGTTTATTTTAAACATTTCAATTCTATTTTGGGTTTGTGTTTCTATTTTAACCAGTTTTAATTAGAAACAATATCAATTTTAGAATTCTTATTTATTCGTTTTATTTTCAGTTTTATTTTATTCTTTTCTTTTATATTCAAACCGGTTGTTTATAAACTTTAAGTGATCTTTAACCCACTTTCAGTCTTTTTTTTCATGAATTAAATAAAGTGCGAGTGGTTTTCTTCGTTCTTTAAGTTTTTTTGGAGCAACAACATTGAATAACGCATTGTATTTATGAGTGTTTTGTATGGAAAACAATTTCAATTGTAGTTTCAATTTTAGACTTATTTTATGGTCATAAGTTTGTGATGGTTTTGGTGACGAGAGCAATTTAGTATTCATATTAGAGATGATTTACAATTCAGTCTTTAGCATATTGTAAACTCGGAACAGTTTTGATTGTGTTGTAGGAAAATGGAAATGAAGATCTTTTTAAGATTATAAATACAAGGTTAGTTTAAAATTTAAACTTTAAATGTATGATCCATTCCAACTGTAGGGTGTATTAGAGACGATGTATAGCAAAGCGGTTTTGTGACTTGCAAAGAACACACAGGTGAAATTTTTTAATGGCTGTTGCTGCTCTATACACAAGCATTTTGCTTCTACAATCTTTAGATCATTTATGATGCAATCTTTAACAAGATTCTAATCTGCCTTCGAAAATATGCCGATGATCTCACAGTTTTGGAGAATCAGGAAAATATATCAGTCTATAGTTAGGATGGTAGATCATTCTATAGCAGTCTATAGTCATGACTATAGATCAGTCTATTGTCTGGATTATAGATTAGTCTATAGCCTCTACTATACACAGTCCATAGTTAGGACTTTAGATTAGACTTTAGTCTGGACTATAGACTAGTCTATAGTCTGGGCTATAGATTAGTCTATAGTCTGGACTATAGATTAATCTATAGCCTGGTCTATAGATTAGTCTATAGTATAGTCTGTACTATAGATTAGTCTATAGTCTGTACTATAGATTAGCCTATAGTCTGTACTATAGATTAGTCAATATTCTGGACTACAGAATAGTCCATATTCTGGATTGCTATATATTCTGGACTATAGATTAGTCTATAGTCAGGACTATAGATTAGTCTTTAGTCTGATATATAGATCAGTCTATAGTCAAGTCTATAGAAATGCTTTTTTTAAATAAATTTTTATGAGTTTCAATATTGATTTCAAATTGTCAATTTAAATGTAATTCTGTTTACGTGGTACGTCCGTCCTTCTTCTATATATACATTTCTTTGTAAGACTGTGTATTATTGTTGTTGTGTGTTCAATAAATTGTCTTTAATATATGGCGAATTGAGGCCTTTAAGCCTTGAAATTTTATATTTAAAAATGTTTTTCTTTAATTTTTGTCAATTTATGTTAAATGGCATATTAAATGTCTTTGCTTTTTGCCTTTAGGGAAAAAAAGTTTCCTTTCTATGGTTACGCCAATAAAAAAAATATTTATTGGAAATTATTACAATTTATTGGGGAATTAAAGAAATTTTAACCTACAAAGTCATATTAATTTGCCTGAAATTGGGTATTTTTATCACAAAATAAATGATTTTTATAATAAATTACAAATTATAGTTCCCTAATTCATTACATCTATAAATGGCCCCGATATCATTAAGCCAAATGCTAGTCGCTAGTCAAGATACAAGACTAGACTATTGTTAAGACTATAGATCAGTCTATAGTCAAGACTAGAAATCAGTCTAAAGTCAAGACTAAAGATCAGTCTAAAGTCAAGACTATAGATCAGTCTATAGTCAGACTATAGATCAGTCTATAGTCAGACTATAGATCAGTCCATAGTCAAAACTATAGATCAGTCTACAGTCAAGACTATATATCAGTCTGTACATCATTCTATAGTCAAGACTATAGACCAGTTTATAGACAAGACTATAGATCAGTCTATAGTCAGACTATAGATCAGTCTATAGTCAAGACTATAGATCAATCCTTAGTCAAGACTATAGATCAGTCTATAGTCAAGGCTATATATCAGTCTATAGATCCGTCTATAGTCAAGACTATAGATCAGTCTTAAGTCATGACTATAGATCAGTCTATAGACAAGACTATAGACCAGTCTATAGTCAAGATTATAAATCAGTCTATAGTCAGGACTATAGATCAGTCTACAGACAAGACTAGAGATAAGTCTATAGTCAAGACTACCGATCAGTCTATAATCCAGACTATATACAGTTTATAGTCAAGCCCATAGATCAGTCTGTAGTATAGACTATAGAACGGTCTATAATCTAGACTATATATCAGTCTATAGTCAGACTATAGATCAATCTATAGTCAGACTATAGATCAATCTATAGTCAGACTCTAGATCAGTCTATAGTCAAGCCTATATATCAGTCTATGGATCAATCTATATCAGTCTATTGTCAAGAATATAGATCAGTCTATTGTCAAGACTATAGATCAGTCTCTAATCAAGACTATATATTAGACTATAGTCAAGATTATAAATCAGTCTATAGTCCAGACTACAGATCAGTTTATACTCAAGAATTTAGATTAATATAAAGTCAAGGCTAAAGATCAGTGTATAGTCAAGACTATATTTCAGTATATAGTTAAGACTATAGATCAATATATATTCAAGACTGTAGATCAGTCTATAGTCAAGACTATAGATCACCCTATAGTCAAGACTATAGATCAGTCTGTCAAGACTAAAGATCAGTCTAAAGTCAAGACTATAGATCAGTCTATATTCAAGACTATAGATCAGTCTATAGTCAAGACTATAGATTAGTCTATCAAGACTAAAGTTTAGTCTAAAGTCAAAACTATAGATCAGTCTACAGTCAAGATTGTAGATCAGTCTGTAGTCAAGACTATAGATCAGTCTATAGTCAAGTCTACAGATCGGTCTATAGTTAAGACTACAGATCGGTCTATAGTTAAGGCTATAGTCTATAGTCAAAACTATAGATCAGTCTATAGTCAAGGCTATACATCAGTCTGTCAAGACTAAAGATCAGTCTAAAGTCAAGACTAAAGATTAAAGTCAAGATTATAGATCAGTTTATAGTCAAGACTATATATCAGTCTATAGTCCAGACTACAGATCAAGAATTTAGATTAATTTAAAGTCAAGAATAAAAATCAGTCAAGAATATAGATCAGTCTATAGTCAAGACTGTGGATCAGTCTATAGTCCAAACTATAGATCAGTCTATAGTGCAGACTACAAATCAGTCTATAGTATAGACTATAGATCAGTCTGTAGTCCAGAATAGAGATCAGTGTATAGTCCAGACTACAGATCAGTTTATACTCAAGAATTTAGATCAATATAAAGTTAAGACTAAAGATCAGTCTGTCAAGACTATAGATAAGTCTATAGTCAAGACTATAGATCAGTCTATAGTCAAGACAACAGATCAGTCTATAGTCAAGACTATAGATCAGTCTATAGTCAAGACTATAGATCAGTCTATAGTCAAGACTATAGATCAGTCTATAGTCAAGACTATAGATCAGTCTATAGTCAAGACTATAGATCAGTCTATATTCAAGACTATAGATCAGTCTATAGTCAAGACTACAGATCAGTTAATAGTCAATATTTCACACCAGTCAATATTCCAGACTATAGCCCAGCTTTTTGCTATACATATTACTAATAAAACAAATCTTTTTAAACCAAAAACAAAACACAATTTCATTACAAAAACACGAAATTAAATCAAAAATTATATATAACAAAACATTTTGATTTTGACCCACAATTATTTCATAAGAATCATTGAGTAATTTGTTGCTAAAAATTCATTTGATTTAATTTACAATACAAAACTTTTTTGGTTTCTGACTTGTTTATTATTGTAAGTTCAAGGTTTCTTAACGCTATTCTTTAAGGGACCGACTGACAGACAGACTTTCAAAATGAAATTAAAAGTTTATTTTAAACATTTCAATTCTATTTTGGGTTTGTGTTTCTATTTTAACCAGTTTTAATTAGAAACAATATCAATTTTAGAATTCTTATTTATTCGTTTTATTTTCAGTTTTATTTTATTCTTTTCTTTTATATTCAAACCGGTTGTTTATAAACTTTAAGTGATCTTTAACCCACTTTCAGTCTTTTTTTTCATGAATTAAATAAAGTGCGAGTGGTTTTCTTCGTTCTTTAAGTTTTTTTGGAGCAACAACATTGAATAACGCATTGTATTTATGAGTGTTTTGTATGGAAAACAATTTCAATTGTAGTTTCAATTTTAGACTTATTTTATGGTCATAAGTTTGTGATGGTTTTGGTGACGAGAGCAATTTAGTATTCATATTAGAGATGATTTACAATTCAGTCTTTAGCATATTGTAAACTCGGAACAGTTTTGATTGTGTTGTAGGAAAATGGAAATGAAGATCTTTTTAAGATTATAAATACAAGGTTAGTTTAAAATTTAAACTTTAAATGTATGATCCATTCCAACTGTAGGGTGTATTAGAGACGATGTATAGCAAAGCGGTTTTGTGACTTGCAAAGAACACACAGGTGAAATTTTTTAATGGCTGTTGCTGCTCTATACACAAGCATTTTGCTTCTACAATCTTTAGATCATTTATGATGCAATCTTTAACAAGATTCTAATCTGCCTTCGAAAATATGCCGATGATCTCACAGTTTTGGAGAATCAGGAAAATATATCAGTCTATAGTTAGGATGGTAGATCATTCTATAGCAGTCTATAGTCATGACTATAGATCAGTCTATTGTCTGGATTATAGATTAGTCTATAGCCTCTACTATACACAGTCCATAGTTAGGACTTTAGATTAGACTTTAGTCTGGACTATAGACTAGTCTATAGTCTGGGCTATAGATTAGTCTATAGTCTGGACTATAGATTAATCTATAGCCTGGTCTATAGATTAGTCTATAGTATAGTCTGTACTATAGATTAGTCTATAGTCTGTACTATAGATTAGCCTATAGTCTGTACTATAGATTAGTCAATATTCTGGACTACAGAATAGTCCATATTCTGGATTGCTATATATTCTGGACTATAGATTAGTCTATAGTCAGGACTATAGATTAGTCTTTAGTCTGATATATAGATCAGTCTATAGTCAAGTCTATAGATCAGTATATAGATCAGTCTATAGTCAAGTCTAAATATCGGTCTATATTGAATACAATAGATCAGTTTATAATCAGGATTATAGACTAGTTCATAGTAAGGACCATAGATTATTCTATAGCCTAGACTATAGATTAGTCTATAATCTGGATTATAGATTAGTCTATAGTCTGGACTATAGATTAGTCTATAGTCTGGACTATAGATAAGTCTATAGTTTGGTCTACAGATTAGTCTATAGTCTGGCTTACAGATTAGTCTATATTCTAGAGTATAGACTAGTCTATATTCTGGACTATAGATTAGTCAATAGTCAGGCCTATAGATTAGTCTATAGTCAGGACTATAGATTAGTCTATAGTCAGGACTATAGATTAGTCTTTAGTCTGATATATAGATCAGTCTATAGTCAAGTCTATAGATCAATCTTTAGTCAAGTGTATAGATTAATCTATAGCCAAGTCTAAATATCAGTCTATATTGAATACTATAGATCAGTTTATAATCAGGATTATAGACTAGTTCATAGTCAGGACCATATATTATTCTATAGTCAAGACTATATATTAGTCTAAAATCTGGAGTATAGATTAGCTTATAGTCTGGACTATAGATTAGTTTATAGTCTGGACTATAGATTAGTCTCTTGTCTGGTCTACAGATTAATCTATAGTCTAGACTCTAGACTATAGATTAGTCTATAGTCAGGACTATAGATTAGTCTATAGTCAGTACTATAGTTTAGTCTATATTCAGAACTATAAATTAGTCTTTAGTCTGATATATAGAGATCAGTCTATATTCAAGGCTATAAATCAGTCTATATTCGAGACAATAGATCAATCTATACTCAAGACTATAGATCAGTCTTAATTCGAGACTATAGATCAGTCTTAATTCGAGACTATAGATCAGTCTTTAGTTAAGACTATAGATCAGTCTTTAGTCAAAACTATATATCAGGGTTTATTCAAAACTATAGATCAGTCTATAGTCAAGACTATAAATCAGTCTATAGTCAAGACTATAGATCAGTCTATAGTCAAGATTATAGGTCAATCTTTAGTCAAGACTATAGATCAGTCCTTAGTCAAGACTATAGATCAGTCTTTTGTCAAGACGATAGGTCAGTCTTTTGACAAGACTACAAATCCGTCTTTAGTCAAGACTGTTGACAAGTTTTTAGTCAAGACTATATATTAGTCTATATTCAAGACTATAGGTCAGTGTATAGTTAAGACTGTAGATCATTCTATAGTCAAGACTATAGATCAGTCTATAGTCAAAAGACTATAGATCAGTTTTTTTTCAAGACTAAAGATCAAGATATATATCTATAGTCAAGTTTATTGGTCAGTCTATAGTCAGGACTATAGATCATTCTATAGTCAAGACTGTAGATCAGTCTATAGTCAAAACTAATAACCTGTCTATAGTCAAGACTATAGATCTGTCTACAGACAAGACTATAGAACAGTTTTTTTTTAACAGTCTTTTATCAATACTATAGATCTGTCTATAATCAGGGCTATAGATTTGTCTATAGTCTGGACTATAGACCATTTTATAATCAGCTCTTTAGATTAGTGTGTGGTCAGCGCTATAAATTAGCACATAGTCAGAGCTGTAGTTAAGTTTTGAGTCAAAACTGTAGGATAACCAAAGCTTTTCGAAAAACCAAAAACTGTTCTCTATAAAAATTTTTAATGAAACTACGAGATATTTATTACGAGTTCATTACCCAATTGTCTCAATCTCAATTTTCTAATTATAATTTTAACAGCTTTTTAATTTCCTATTTCCAAATCTGATTTTGTAACTCTTCTAATGGAAATATAATGGATTTTTAATAATTGCCAGCATAAAACAAAACAAATTTATCATAATTTATATTGATATAAAATATATGAAGATAGTGCGAATAAAAAACAAACACAAAAAACCCTATGTTATCTTTAATTGGGGACGGTTGTCTCAAACCATCTGTTTTATTTAAACATAATTCCTATAGTTTTTCTCGCTCTATTCTTTAAAACAATAAAAAAAGAGTGCTGTTTGCCAAGTATTTAAATAAATTAATTTTTATGTGGCAGTTTCATTAAAATCCTATAAACAATTCAGCTGTTTATTTATTATTTTTTGTCGTAATATAACTAAAACTACTACAACACGCTTTTCATTAAATTTTTGTTTCAGTTTATTTTCTGTTGATTTGTACTCAATGCTAGACAATTCAACTGAAAATAAAAAGCTAAAGAATAGAACCTAGTGCTGTGCTCTACTGATTTGGCACAATTCTGACAGTCACAATAGACTTGTTATAGTATTCAATAATACGAACTTTTTAAGGTCTTTTCAATTTGCATTTTGATCGAAACTCGAATGAAAATGAAGAACAATAAATTTTGAATGCTGTATTAATGATTGTTGGAGAGCATGATGAAGAAGATGATGATGAATGAATATTATTTAAGAGATGACAAAAATAAGAAAGAATCATAAATGGACCATTCGAATTGAATGAAAGTCTTTATAGACGTTTCTATATTGAAATTAAGAAAATTATATTTGAATTGTCTGTTTTATGAGTAATTGTTGAAAAACTTAAGAATAATGTTTTATTATAGAAGAGCTCAAGACGCTCTATATATATGTACATATGTGATATACACAACTATAATTGTGTTGATCTAGGTTCTACTAGCTATAACATAGAAAATAATTCCAAACGAAAGCGCAGCACAGTGGTCGAAGAAACCTCTCCAATAACCGATATAAGACCGAAGTTTAAGTCCGAAATTCTGCCCTGTGGGATCCCAATAATACCAAGATAAGAAGGGTCCTCAAGGTAAAGCAGTACTGTCAGGTGACTACTTCTGAGGTGTCAGTTTGTGTGTTTAGATAACAATTTAGTTTTCAGTCCTAAGTATTCTGATACGGTCGCCAGGGGAGTATGAATATCCCTTTCAGAATCTATATCAACAGACTAATCATTTAATTCGAAAAAACATCCTCTAGATATGTTCCAATTACTGATTAAGTTTGAATATTTAACGCGAAAAAGAGTGACAACAAGAACTTCTCTTCTGTTCAAGAAGAATTAAGGTGGGTTCAGTATAGTATAGTATAGTATAGTATAGTATAGTATAGTATAGTATAGTATAGTATAGTATAGTATAGTATAGTATAGTATAGTATAGTATAGTATAGTATAGTATAGTAGTATAGTATAGTATAGTATAGTATAGTATAGTATAGTATAGTATAGTATAGTATAGTATAGTATAGTATAGTATAGTATAGTATAGTATAGTATAGTATAGTATAGTATAGTATAGTATAGTATAGTATAGTATAGTATAGTATAGTATAGTATAGTATAGTATAGTATAGTATAGTATAGTATAGTATAGTATAGTATAGTATAGTATAGTATAGTATAGTATAGTATAGTATAGTATAGTATAGTATAGTATAGTATAGTATAGTATAGTATAGTATAGTATAGTATAGTATAGTATAGTATAGTATAGTATAGTATAGTATAGTATAGTATAGTATAGTATAGTATAGTATAGTATAGTATAGTATAGTATAGTATAGTATAGTATAGTATAGTATAGTATAGTATAGTATAGTATAGTATAGTATAGTATAGTATAGTATAGTATAGTATAGTATAGTATAGTATAGTATAGTATAGTATAGTATAGTATAGTATAGTATAGTATAGTATAGTATAGTATAGTATAGTATAGTATAGTATAGTATAGTATAGTATAGTATAGTATAGTATAGTATAGTATAGTATAGTATAGTATAGTATAGTATAGTATAGTATAGTATAGTATAGTATAGTATAGTATAGTATAGTATAGTATAGTATAGTATAGTATAGTATAGTATAGATAGTATAGTTAGTATAGTATAGTATAGTATAGTATAGTATAGTATAGTATAGTATAGTATAGTATAGTATAGTATAGTATAGTATAGTATAGTATAGTATAGTATAGTATAGTATAGTATAGTATAGTATAGTATAGTATAGTATAGTATAGTATAGTATAGTATAGTATAGTATAGTATAGTATAGTATAGTATAGTATAGTATAGTATAGTATAGTATAGTATAGTATAGTATAGTATAGTATAGTATAGTATAGTATAGTATAGTATAGTATAGTATAGTATAGTATAGTATAGTATAGTATAGTATAGTATAGTATAGTATAGTATAGTATAGTATAGTATAGTATAGTATAGTATAGTATAGTATAGTATAGTATAGTATAGTAGTATAGTATAGTATAGTATAGTATAGTCACTATACTTAGTTTTCAGTCAAGTAAATGCAAGAAATAGATATTACTACCTTTGTTTGATTTACCCCCGTATATGTTACATTAATAGAATACCCCCAAAATTGTAATGGGTCCTTCTTATCTCAATGAAATCTATGTTTCTTTGTTATTAAAAAATATACATTTGAATAAATTATTTTGTCACCTAATTTCAAATGTTTAATACTTGTTTCTTTGATTTTTATTAATTTAGAAATTATTCATATTTCTTACTATAGAATAAATCTAGAATTTGGAATAATTTTTGTCTTTTATATTTTTTTTTCACGTTTTTGTAATAAAAACAAATAACCTGTTGAAAACATTTTAAATTAACAGATTCTAAAAATCATTCTTTAGACTAAATTAGCTTTTGTAGTCAAAATTAGCTTTTGTAGTTTTGAAAACTTTAACAGCTTTTGTTACTTTTTACAAAATTATGATTAAGTTTGACTTAAATTATGTATTATCAAATTAAAATCATAATTTATGATTAACAAGTAGTTAAAAAAAGTTAAATTATAATAAAAACAAAAACAACTAAATTAATAATACATATACCGAAAAAAGGCGGAAAAATTTATGAAAACATGTTTTATTTTTTGCGTTGACGGTGGTGCGCCAGGTCCGTGGTTTTTTGTGTGTCATTCAATATTTCTTTTATTTATTGTTAAACAATAAATTTAAATATATTTTTTAATATTTTCATTAACTTGTTCAGTGCATTTGTTTTGATTTTTTATTTGTTGTTTGTGGTAGCTTGTTGGTATCTGGGCGATACCTTTGTTATACGATTTTTTGGATTTGTTTTGTTTACACCTTATTTCTTTGGAATTTGTTTATGTGATAATTATCATATTATTTCTATAAATTGTTTGCTATACCCTACATCATATATTCATTATACAGACTTAGTTGATATCTACCAGATATTAAATCTTAATGACAATGTTTGCAACTTTAGAATGAACAATTTAAGTCTTTTTTAAGCTGCTTATTATATTTAAGACGAAATTTATTGTACTAAAGGTTTGGCTATATTTCAGCATAGTAATGAAGAAATTAAATCTACATATTTATGTTTGTAATAATAAGTAGTAGTTTAGGAAGCTTTCTATTAAGCTTTTTCGGTGAAACTTAAGGCGATACATGTGGATGCCTCTGGGGCTGGAATTTTAGAACTTAATTATCTAGTTAAGTAATATAAAACTTTCAAATATTGATATTATTGAATATATAGTATTTCACAGACTCAAATAAAAAATACAAATTTTAGGTTGTATAAATGGTCTTAGTAAATTTAGGCCAACTGCTATATAAAACCGTTTAAATGATTATAATCTAGTGAAACCTATATGAAAGTTTCTCCCGAAAAAAATTATGTTTGTAAACCATCTCATCATTACTCAATACGGATACGATTACTCAATAGGATTCGTTTGCAGAATAAAGCATATACTGATCGGAATAAGAACTATTTTCTGAATCAATTTCAATAACTATATACTATCAGTTTCATTACTGTCAAAAAAAAAGAACATCCACTTCAATGGATGTTAAAAAAGTGACATTTCATTTGAAATCAAAGAATAAATATAACAAAGGTTACTATGGGAATCATTCAATTTATTTATCTTTACATAGATTTCCGAAACCCAAGAACTTTATATAGTCACACACTTTCTGCGATTGTATGGATGATAAGAATGAAAGTTCCTTGTGGCGTTCCAAATGCATATAATAAGTGTATTAGTAAATTTTCGTTTACAGCCAATCAAATATCAGGATATATTCGGAAGTGATGAAGCAATATTCATTCACCAGACTTTGACGAACGAACGAACGAACGAACGAACGAACGAACGAACGAACGAACGAACGAACGAACGAACTAACGAACGAGAACGAACGAACGAACGAACGAACGAACGAACGAACAACGAACGAACGAACGAACGAACGAACGAACGAACGAAAGAACGAACGAAAACGAACGAACGAACGAACGAACGAACGAACGAAACGAACGAACGAAACGAACGAACGAACGAACGAACGAACGAACGAACGAACGAACGAAACGAACGAAAACGAACGAACGAACGAACGAACGAACGAACGAACGAACGAAACGAAACGAACGAACGAACGAACGAACGAACGAACGAACGAAAACGAACGAAGAACGAACGAACGAACGAACGAACGAACAACGAACGAACGAACGAACGAACGAAAGAAAACGAACGAACGAACGAACGAACGAACGAACGAAAACGAAAGAACGAACGAACGAACGAACGAACGAACGAAACGAACAAACGAACGAACTAACTAACTAACTAACTAACTAACTAACTAACTAACTAACTAACTAACTAACTACTAACTAACTAACTAACTAACTAACTAACTAACTAACTAACTAACCTAACTAACTAACTAACTAACTAACTAACTAACTACTAACTAACTAACTAACTAACTAACTAACTAACTAACTAACTAACTAAAACTACTAACTAACTAACTAACTACTAACTAACTAACTAACTAACTAACTAACTACTAACTAACTAACTACTAACTAACTAACTAACTAACTAACTAACTAACTAACTACTAACTAACTAACTAACTAACTAACTAACTAACTAACTACTAACTAACTAACTAACTAACTAACTAACTAACTAACTACTAACTAACTAACTAACTAACTAACTAACTAACTAACTAACTAACTAACTAACTAACTAACTAACTAACTAACTAACTAACTAACTAACTAACTAACTAACTAACTAACTAACTAACTAACTAACTAACTAACTAACTAACTAACTAACTAACTAACTAACTAACTAACTAACTAACTAACTAACTAACTAACTAACTAACTGACTAACTAACTAACTAACTTACTTACTAACTAACTAACTAACTAACTAACTAACTCGAATGTCTACTGACAGTAAACCTGTTATAAAGTTATTATCTGGTGCCTACACGACATCCAGACTGCTTCGCGAATGTCGGGTGCCTCTTGACGAGATGGCGAACCCTTCGTTCCTGAAACTGCTCTGGTTACTGGGTCATTCGAATGTACCCGGAAATAACAAAGCAAACGCACTAGCAAAAACTGCTTCCCACCTTCACATAGGGGACATTGACACGCTGGTTGGTGTCCCACTGTCATGCTGTAAATTCCTCATCTAGCATTGTTCTGCTCAGACCAGATGGTCATCACTGATATACTGCTCAACATCAAGAATGACGAGGCCTCTCAATGACGAGCGTAGGCCTATGGGGTTTTCCAGAATGAGACTACGTGTTTTTTTAGCCATCCTGACAGGGCACTGTATTATAGGTGCGCATGCTAGAATCCTAAATCTTCCATACAATTACTATTGCGGGAGTTATCAAAATGAGGATGAAGAAGAAACCGTAGAACACTTCCTCTGCCTCTAACCTGCCTTGGCAAATATTAGGACTGTGTTTCTAGACAGCCCAATATTGCATAAACTTGCGGTTGTATCTAACATTGACATATGTATATAAGTTAGAAACGTTCATTCGTGCTGGTCTAATTCCATGTCAAACACGGGCATGTAATGTGTTATATGTGTGTTTCTTCCCAGGGTAACACAACGAGACCATTAGAACCCAATTGAATCTGTCAATAGTCGACTGGCTCAACAACCTTACCTAGTAGATGTTAAAGTACGGTTAATAAACATTTAAAACCACCCAGCATTTCAGTAAATAGATGTAATACGTTAATGGATATCTAAAATAGTGGAGTTTCAAATGCGGTAACTTTTTAAAAGTACATTATCAATCAAATTTAAGGTTTTTGCCTTGATTTTCCCCAAATTTATTGGTTATCAGTTTAAAAAAAGCTTAATAAAGCAATTGTGTAGGAGCTATTTGAATCTAACTGATTTGGATTTCTCTCTAATTTATTTCATTTCTTTTCCTTAATCATTTGCTGCGGATTATATAGCGGCAAAATGAGTTCAAAAATGTTAGATAAATATGGACCACACACAAATATGCGTTAGTGGTGGCGGAGTTTTTTATGATTTCTTAATTAAAACGAAAAATATACAATCCTTATGAAAGCAAAAAAACCAACAATAAATCCACACCTTAATTTCAATTTGAATAAAATTGTGGTTTTGGGGGAAAAGAATTTCGATACGATGACATGCATTTGACTTAAGTAGATTTTAAACTGTTTCAAATTATTATCATGTTTAAGAAATCTAATAAATTTAAACATGTAATAAACATAATAATAAAATTTATATTTAAAAAGCTTAAAAATATGTATGCAGCAACATAATTTGTTAATTTATTAAAGCACAATTTATATATAATTTACAGAAAAAAAAATTAATTGGAATTTCGGTTAATAAATGTAACAAATTTACAAAACTCCATGATGTGAATAAATAAGTAATTTATGGGTTTCCGAAAAAAAAATCATTTAAAATACAAATTTCAAATGTTTAAAATAAAATTATGTAAATTTGAACATTAAAGGTGTACAATTAAGCAAATAAATTTAAATAAACAATTTATTTGTTTAGTTTTTTTTTTTAATTTTTTCTACCAAAAGATAAAAATGCGATAAAATATTGAAGATAAATTCAACTGTCAAACTTTAATTATAAACGATAATTTGTGACAATTTGTTAATAAATTATGTAAATGTTAATTTTAATACTATTTCTTATTAAATCAAGTTTTAATTTTTAACAAAATATAAATAATATATTTATGTTTTTAAATTCTTAATAAATAAGTTTTCCTTGACAATAATTAACATCTAACAAACGTCAAACTAACTCTCCCCCCCCCCCCACTTATAGGCCACAAACACTTTTCAAGCGTTGCCATATTTGGTGTTAGTTATGTTTTAAAAAAATCAACTCTGTGTTTGTTTTTAAACAACGTGTAATTTATAAAGTGTTTTTGTTTTTTCTATGTCACTCCTCAGCACTTTTAACAACAAGTTCATTAAGTTGATTTTGTTGCATTTTCAGTTAGTTTGATTTTGTCATGTATTTTTCTCCCCATTGATTTGTGGTTTTGTCTAAATTTGGTTTTATTTTGCCTGAAAAAAAAAAACATAAAAATATTGTGTAAAAAAACGTATAATTAAAATATATATAAAAAAATAAATCATATAGAAATTCACTTTATATTGTCCATAAAATTATTTTAATGTCTAAAATAAATGAAATTTATTTGTTTGTTTTTGTCTTGACAGATTTTTGCCACAAATGTCAGACAGTTGGTAGCAAACATGGATGTTAAGGCATTAATAAACGATTATTTTTGGATATATGTTTTTTTTTCTAAATGCTTAATAATTGTCAGTTAAACAACGTTTAAAATATATTTTCAGGTTACAGACATTTAAAATTGTAATTATTTAAAGAATCAGTCTAAAAGTAGCTGTTTAAAATACAATCAAAACCTATGGTTTTGACTTAGCAGCAATCATAGTGGAACCTCTCATTGGTCGCTGCTTCGTTTTGGGAAACTGAGATGACTATGGTCACAACTCCAACTTTTTCAACCAGAGGAAACCAGAATACCTAAAACGGATTTACGGGAACAGCAGTCACACTTATAGAAAGTATTTTCCAAATATCCGGTAACTCCAGGATTCCTAATGGAACCGTTTAATAACTTCATAGAAAGTAGGTAATACCGAACCATTAAAATATTTTCCAGAACTACTAAACTGTACTACGATTAAATACACCTCCCTATCCATGACCTGAAAAAAATCATAAGAAAGTTGGAAGATGATAGATATAGTAAAAAGATTAAAACAGAAAGTATATGGATCAGAGTGTGAGAGATACTTAATTCAAATTGGTATTTAAACCAATACCAATATCAAACCGTTTGCCGTAAAAGGAATGCTCCCCTATAATCATCAGGGTGTTATTTGGAATAGGGCTTAGGTGAATTATGGACCGAAGGGGACCTTATATGAAGGGTTCAGTCAATTATTAGCCGATTCTAATAACATTTTGTAGATTTTTGTTCATATAAAACTTGTTTATATCGAATATCATTGCTGTCAGTAATTCGGGTTAAAGTAATTTTCTAAAGAGGACCTTATATGGCGGTCATTTATGGGCTAAACCTCATAAAATCTAATAGAGAGATTTTGCCTCGTATATATTCGTATTTTTAAGCCAGTAATGAGCATTAAAGTCATTTTCTGAAGGGGACCTTGTAAGGAGGGTAGGGTGTCAATTTTGCACCGATTCTCATCATATTTAGTAAAGAGATTTTGGCTTATATGAAACTTATTTATGTAGAATTTCAACGCTATACTAATATTTTTAAAACAGTTTAAAACAGAGAGCTATCCGTAAACGTTAACCGACAATAGACAATTTTCTATACCACACAAACTTTACCTATAAGGAATATTTGTGGAAAATGTAAACCCTCCACTCTTTCCGTTCGGCCTCTATCGTGCTTTCAACAGACAGATGGACAGATATGACTAGATGGTCTTAGAATTTAATAAGGACCCAGAATATATATATATACTTTTGTGGGTCTTTGACCAATATTTCGATGTGTTACAAACAGAATTACAAAATCAATATACCCCCCATCTTTTTTGATGGTGGAACGAACTGAACATTTGGTATATCAGATATACTATGTATAGTTCAGCTAAGTATGCAGATAGTGTATAGTTTCCAGGGCCGATCGTGGTCTCAAAATATATAACTAGGGATGCCAAACGGGAATTCCCGATTCCCGAAAATCCCGGGATTTTCGGGATTTGAAAGTACCGAAAACCGGGATTTTAAAAAATTAAATCCCGGGAAATTTCGGGATTTTAAAATCCCGAATTTTTAAGTATTTTTCCGCTATTTTATACATTATAAAGTACTAAATAAGAGAATTAAAAAAAAAAAAAAAAACTAAGAGTGCTATATTCGGCTATGCCGAATCTAATATACCCACCATCAAACCGTATGCCGTAATAGGAATGCTTTTCTATAAACATCAGGGTGATATTACTCATCAAATTTACTGATAGGACCTTATATGAGAGGTAGGGTGAATCATTGACCGTTTTTATAAAACTTTTCATAATTTTTTTAGACCAATTTTGGTTCATACACTTTCCGGTAGGAAGATTTACGTTCCTATAAAAGTTTCTTAGCTTTTGGCGAGTAAGAAACTTACTTATCTCAAATTTCATCTCTACACTCGTACTTGTAAGCCAGTAATGAGCGTTAAAGTATTTATCTGGATGGGACCTTATGTAGGGGTAGGGTCAATTATGGACCGAACCACATAAAACTTGGTAGAGAGATTTTGACTCGCATGAAACATATGTGTATCGAATTTCATCGCTATTTTTAAGCCAGTAATAAGCGTTAAAGTCATTTTTTTAACGGGACCTTATATGGGGGTAGGGTCAATTATGAACCGACCCACATAAAATTTGGTAGAGAGGTTTTGGCTCGTCAGGGATTTACTAATATCAAATTTCATTGCTATACTAAATAGGCATAGATACTATCGGATATATAAAAATAACAAGTACGAAATTATAGGCGGGCGAGGCCGACCATATAACCCCATACACCAGTTATGAGAGTAAAATGTAATTTAGTTTTCATAATAAATGTATACCTCGCCTCCGATATATTCTAGCACTTTATTGTTAAAAAACTATTTTTCTGAAATATGCTTGGGGGAAGGACGCCATCATATGAGTCGATCCTCATAAAATTTGGAGGACGAATTTACGGTTACATAAAATGTTTTATGCTAAATTTCATATTCCGTGTTCACTAACCAAGGGAATTATCTTCTCGCCATCTTATTGACAGGTTGACTTCCATTATAAATATTCGATAGTATCAATGCCTATTTATTGCCCTTTTTATACCCTTAGTAGGGATGGTATATTGGGTTTCTCCGGAGTAGTGCTTTTGTTTTATACTGTCCTAAAATACGCTGATGAAATTTGAAATGATCGGGCTTTTGATCCGAGCCCCCATACAAAACACAGCTTTAAAAAAGAATTAGTGTCCACAATTCGCTTAAAAAGAGAACTGTCGCGACAAAAAACAAAAGCACTACTCCGGAGAAACCCAATATACCATCCCTACTAAGGGTATAAAAAGGGCAATAAATAGGCATTGATACTATCGAATATCTATAATGGAAGTCAACCTGTCAATAAGATGGCGAGAAGATAATTCCCTTGGTTAGTGAACACGGAATATAAGATGGAGGAGATATAGGTGCAGTACAGGTGCTCTATGTAGCCTCGTATGGATCCCCATTACACATACTATTTAAATATTATTTGGAAACCACTGTAAATTTGGATATCATGGGTATTATTTTAGGTTGTTATTCTACTATTCAGTGCCTGGGATGGAAAGATTTTTATTCTAAGTATGTACTTTGAATTAATTTGTTTTTCTTTTCACAAAATGCTTATTGGAAGGTAAACACCTACTAAGAGTATTCATATTGCAATATGAAATAAAACGTTTTATTTTTGTCGGTAAATTATTAAGATTTTTTTAATTTTTTTTTATATTTTTCGGGATTTAGAAATCCCGAAAATCCCGGGATCCCGATATCGGGATTCCGGGATTTATTTAAAAATCCCGAATCCCGGGATTTCTAAAAACCAGTCCCGATTGGCATCCCTATATATAACTTGATCTTTTTCATAATTATTACAACTTCTACAGAAGTCATTTAAGAAAGGCCCATACGTGTTGCATGGTTTCTAAATTTGGATCTACGAAGGCCTAAAAGATGGACCACAAAGTTCTTTTGATCGAGCAAGTTATATACTCCCGTAAGAGTCAGTCCTGATCATTAGTACAACATGCTTAAAAAATACGTCTCTTAACGGCTGCTTCAGCCAGCATGGTTCTCGCTCTGGTCAATACATTAGCAGTATTATTACTGTTTATAGTCCCTTCACCCACATAAGGGTAATAATCGAGAGTCACGCCATTTCTTCTTTATCTTCCTTATGATAATTTCTATAGGAGTCATTATAAAGAAGGCCCATATACATTAGATAACTTTCAAATTTGGAGTGACCATTGGTTACTGATACAAGAGCACCTTACTGTGACCTATAAAGACCTAGCAGATATGCTAAATGTCGGTCTTGAGCATTAGCATAGCGTGCTTAAAAGAACACTTTTTAATGGCTGATAAAGAAATATCATAGAATTGATCCAGACCGTCAGCATGGTTATTTCTCTCACCAATACTTAAGCAGAGTTATTATCGTTTTTTATTCCCGAGTCCCTTCACCTATATAATGATCGAATGTTTCGCCATCTCATATAGAGACTTCTGGTATTAATGTAAATTCCAAAGCCAAATAAAGTTACATAGCAAGCGACGAAAGCATCCTTTTAGACGTGTAAGTCTCCTGAATCGGATGACATATTATATAAAATTTAACGAGCCTATTCCCAAATGTAGAGCATACAGAGAGGACAGTAACATGTCGGAACAATTTCTCTATTATTAAGCTTTTCTCGAAATTAAAACCAAATATCTTGGTATATTTAAGAAACTACGGCCTGGAATTTGGATTTTTGAACATTGGGCCTTCGAGTATTTTCATCACGCTATAGAACCGATAATGAGTTTAGCGTATTTCTTCGAGAGGTGATAGTAACATGTCGGAACAATTTCTCTATTATTACCAAACTATTCTCGAAATTAGATACAAATATCTTGGTATATTTAAGAAACTACAGCCTGGAGTTTGGCTTTATGAACATTGGGCCTTCGAGTATTTTCAATACGTTATAGGGTCGATAATGAGATTGGTGTATTTCTTCGAATCCGATGCATTCTAAAGAGTATACATGACCTCTTTTCCACCTAACCTGATTATCGAGGAAGGAATATTTCTTCATTGGGTATAGAGTGTGAATTCAAGAATTTGGACTTTAGGAGACTCAGAAGTTCAAGAATTTGGACTTTAGGAGATTTAGAAGTTGACGAAAGATTAAGGAGTTGGACTTTGAAAGAAATTTTAGAGCAGATTCAGTTAAAATTTGGTTATGGGAAGAAGAAGGAAAAACTTGGTACTCTGTAAGTAGGCGATATGGAACCCTGTTACATGTAAAATTCTTCAAAAAAGAAGAATTCTTCAAATATTGAAAATGATTTAATCAAAATTTGTTCTAACAAGTTTTATAACGGTACCAGCTCTTGGCTAGGAAATGCGGTTAAAGGAGAAAAAGGTGCCTTTTTAACAGAAAATATAATGTATGCCAAATATTGGGACATAATTGTCGAAACATAGTCGGAGAGTAGTTTTATAGCTTCTATATGAACTTAAAGTAAAGATATAAGGTCTTAAATTTAATTGATAAATCAATGTCAGTGGCTATCTCAGTTAAACTGATGACTAAAAATGTTACTGGTTGAATATTTCTTATCGATGAGCTTGGTTTTTATCACATTGGTCGCGAGTAGATCTGAGATTTAAATCACTGGAGTTGTAATGTTAAACCTATATTTATCAAGGCTTTAAACTTGAGCCCAATACGGTTCAAATGTTTTCTCAGTAGCATCAACTTCCTGTAGCAATTTAGAAGACATTTTGTCCAATTGTCATGAGTTCCAGGTCACGACTTCAGGGAAATTGAATTCCCAACAGTTACTACAAGTGCTGATAAGATAAAGAATAATCGGTAGAACATGTTCCATGTGATTGCCCCGCAAGTACGCAGACTAAAATATCTTAAAACACTAATGAATCTAATCAAATTTGTTAGAAATACCGAATAAATTTCTAAAGGATCTGAGAATTAGTGAGATCGTCGAAATTATGTAGGGGTGTGAATACAATATACGGTAAGCGAGATGGCTTTCGGTTGCTTTTCGTTAACCTATCTTTCAAACGATAATCAAACTGCAAATCGCTGTAAGATATCCTTGTTGTATGTATCATCGTTTGCCTAAGAAGGAACCCTTTTGAGATAGTTTTATATAGGTGTTTGATTTCACTTAGTTCCCTTACAAATGTTCCCCCAGGAATTGTGGATAAATTTGTTAATCATTGAACTCTCGCAATATAAATTAGCATAGATAAATCATATTTTGGTAAAAATTTGGGCCATATTTGATCATATGCCTTTTATAAAGACACTTTTAAGGGTCGGTCCATAATCGGCCCTCTTATAAAAACTCCTTAATACACCCACATAAGTATAAAAACCGATGGTTATGAAATTTTGCGAAAGCATTCGTCGTTAATGTCTAATATGGTAAACGATCCGCCACTCTTAACCTTCGTTTTAATAGTCCTAGGTTAGGTTACATGGGTTGCTCGCTAGCAAGCGAGTTCACTCGGAGGCCTTGTGGCCCATTGTGATACCCTTAGAATTACCATTCCCTAGCGATGAGAGAATGGTTACGCTCCCTAATTTCGTTGACTATTTGGTTAGTTCCGGTCATGTTTATCAGTGACGCATCTCTGAGACAGTCTAGATCATGGAAAAGAGCTCTACCCAGATTGAGAATTCTGTGCTCTTGTAAGGCTGGACAGTCACATAGAAGGTGTTGTACCGATTCCACTTCCTCTTCGTCTAAGCAGCTTCTACAGTAGCTATGATACGTTCTGACATATGTCCAATCATACAATACCAGTTAGAAGCCTAATCGAGTTCTTATCAAGAGATAAGAGAGTCCTAGTCCTATCTGTTGTCAGAGTGGGCCAGAGCAGTCTCGATATTCTACAAGTGGTGATATTTGACCACCTGAGTTCCGTCTCCCTCAGAGCCCATTCATCTATCAGTTTTAATAGGGTCGTCAGGGGAGCGTGAATATCATTTTGCGCAAGGAATAAGTCCAGGGACGACCCTTTGGTTGCGCATTCTTGAGATATTTCATTTCCCCGGATGCCCTCATGTCCTGGAACCCTCATCAACTCAAAGTGATGTTGTGTCAGTTGTGCCAACGATTGAATGCAATTGAGAAGACATTCCGACTTAATGACATTGGAGTTAAGAGCCTTGATTGATGTAAGGCTGTCCAAGTATATATGTATAGTCGAATTTTCGAGATTTAGTTCCCAGATTCTGCTCGCGGCAGTATAGATGGCATATATTTCTGCCTGAAGGACCGTGCAGGTGTCAGGTTGTCGAAGAGACAGTAGAAGATTTAGGTCATCGGAGAAGATTCCCGATCCCGTACCCCTTTCTGTCTTTGAGCCATCTGTATAGATTGAGATCACGTCGTCCCTTAGGACAGTATTCGCGGCCCAATCATCCCTTGTCGGTATTTTGGTCTTGAATGACCTATTAAAATTCAGTGTAGATAGAATGTAATCTGTTTCCTGCCCCATGATAGGCCTGCCTATCTTTTGTAGGATGGTGCCATGACCAATGCGGTCGTGCTTCAACCCGTTCGACTGTTTAAGTCGTAGAGCAGATTTAGCAGAAATGCATTTGATGTATATATCAAGGGGAGTTATGTTTAGCATCGTTTATAGGCTAGCCTGAGGGGTGGAGCTCAAACAGCCAGTGATTGCAAGACATGTTAATCTTTGTACCTTGTTTAGAATAGAGAAATGAGTCTTGCTATCCACCGCTCTCCACCAAACAAGAGCTCCGTAGGTCGAAATAGGTCTTATGACCACGGTGTACATCCAGTGCACAATGTATGGTTTAAGACCCCATCTTTTCCCAAAAGTTTTCTTACATATATAGAAGGCACATAATGCCTTCTTTATTCGACTCTCAGCATTACGTTTAGAGTCTAGGATTACGCCAAGATATTTGGCCTCGCTTAATGTGTTCAAAATGGTATCATCCAAACGCGGAGGTCTGAATTCTGGAATTTTGTACCTCCTGGTGAAAAGAACCAGTTCAGTTTTGGCCGGGTTGACACCCAGACTTTTTTCCTTGGCCCATGATAGTAGAACGCTGAGGGCTGATTCCATGAATTCACTTATTGTGGAAAGAAACTTCCCTTGAATAAGAAGCACGACGTCGTCAGCATATGCGACTACTATGAAGCCCATCCTACCGAGTCCGAAAAGGATTTTATTTACAAAAAGATTCCACAGGAGTGGAGAGATGACACCACCTTTGGTGTGCCCCTTGTCACAACTTTCCTTGTCTTGCCAATACCCATATTAGAGTTGATGGCCCTACTCTTGAGCATGTTTTCTGTCCAGTTTCTTATCCGCTGATCAACACCTAGGTCACTCAGTGCATCGACTATTGCGGTGTTAATAGTCCTTAACACTTAACGAAATTTACGAAAGGTTTAACATACGAATCGTATATGCTTCGGATGGTGAAAAGTGAAGAGTTGTAAGCATGTTACGTCGATCTCGGGAATTCCAAGAATTTTGGAACTTTCGAAAGTTTTGTTTTCCAAAACTTGTTTTCTTCAAAATATGTTACAAAGTTTGAGTTTCATAAAAATCATATGTGTAGAGGCCCTGAGGGATCTTAACAGATTCCTAAGGACTATCAGCTAGATTTCTCGCAAATTACAACACATAGTTCTTAGTTCTTAAAACATCAAGAAACCAAAAATTATGCTTTGAGATAAATAAACTACATAATTCCTATAAAAACCTTTTATTAAGTCAATTAAACAACCAATAACCCCTATGGCCACTTTTTTTTATAAAAGCACGTGCCAAAAAATGTTGGTTGGTCATTATACCCTCTGCAAGTTTTACCAAAAAAACCTACAAAAATAAAGGTGTTCAAGACAAATTAAAAAAAGCCACAACAACAAAAACTAAAGTTATGAATAATGAGAATAAAAATTATGGTGATGATGTAAAAAATATCAAAATTTAAAAAAAAGCAAATAATGAAAAAAAGTTGTTTGGAATGATAATAAAGTTTTTTTCTGTTATTTTTTCACTTTATAATGAGTTTTAAATTTAAAATGGCTCGTGCTCAACTGCTACTGGCTTCGTCTTCTTCTTCTTTTTTCTTACACTTTATTTAAACAAACGTCGTAATTTTAATATACAATCCAAAAAAAACTACAACAGACATCTGCTGTCTTTAACAGATGCAACAAACAACATTCCCTACAAGAACAGTGACAGTCATTTGATAGGTCATTTGACTGGCACTGCTGATGTATTATTTCTATCACAGCGTAAAGCAAAGTTTCTATCAGTTTCTTAAGGCAAATGGACAAAAGTGATGGAAACATTTGTGTACATGTGATTTTTCTTCTCCCTTGCACTTATGAATTCTATCGACTTTAAAACATATATTTGAGCTCCTCACTCTTTTGTTGTTTACTAACCAAGGATGACATAAATATTAGTCAGGATTGACTGATCATGCTTGATGGATATATCTATCACAGTTAACAAATTAAAAATGATGTATTTATCGGTCATTTTTGACTAATCATATGTGATGAATATATCCGTCAAATTTGACGGCTATACCAATTTATAATAAAACACAATTTATTAATATATTAAGATATATATTTGTTAATTTTATTTATATAATAAGCATGTACATAAATTAACAATCATTTCACCATTTTACATACCTCGCAGGATCTTAAATCCGCTGATGCTCCTTTTAATTTGTGGAAATAAATTGTCTGTAAGAAATACATATAAATATCGAAATATAAAAATTAAAATTAAGTAATCATGTTACCATAGATTGATTAAACTCCGAAGTGTTTATCTTCAGCTCCACTTCCTGCACTATTTTTAAATTCTGTTTATAATAATTCTCTTTATTTTCAATAATTTATAGACTTTGTAAATTGTTAAATTTTTCGCTTCTTGATCTTTGGCTTTTACAGAAATAATTAATTTATAACGTCGAAAAATATAACTCTAAAACACAGTAACAGTCAAATGTAGTTGTTTCACTCTTTCATATGCAAATGAAACCCTTTACCACACATTAGGTACATCAACAGTCATTTTACCGGTCATTTGACTGTCATTATTGATGGAATTATCCATTAACTATTTTTTTTTTGCAATTTTATAAAAAAAATGTTGCAAGAGTGTTAGTGAAATCATTTTTTATGTGTTAGTTTCGGTCATACATTTCTTGTAGGGTTGTTAGTAGAGTATGTATGTATGTAGGTCTTTGTTTATATTGTTTCAAGGGGGAAACATTTCGTAAAAACAAACTCGTACACTCACACGATAAATGGTAATACCCCGTACTCGTTCATAAATACATCTACGTATGTTTTTAGTTGCAGTTACTGCATCACGTTTAAAAGTTGGTGGTAGATTGCCGAACTTGGTTGCTGTTGATTAGTAAATCTTGTGTTAAAAACACAAACATATCAAAAAGAAGAAAAGATCTGCCTACATATATTTTAAAATCTGTGTTGAGTTGTTCATCGTCGTCTTCTTCTAGGAATTCACAACTACATTCCAAAATTATTTCTATATATGTATGTTCAAAAGTATTTATATGGATTTTTCATATGTAGGTGATAAAATATGAAGAAATCTGTTGTTGCTGGTTTCTAAAAAAAATGCATAATGAATTTTTAATTTTCTTAACAAGCCCCTATTTAATATTTCGGTTCAAGTTAACACATGTGTTGGCTATCGAAAACAATTTTGCACGATTTTTAAGTAATAATGTTCAGGCACAAGTTGATCTTAAGTTAGAACGGCTGTGTATTACCAATGATATCCAAACTATAGAATGATTAGCTTTGCAGTGTTCTGCTACATAGGTAGGATATACTAAATGCCGATTTGATCCCTTTTTTGGGAGAAGTTCCTGAGAGACCTGAATGTGCAGTTATCTAGCACGATACAGTCAAATATGTCAGTCAAATATGCCAGTGATGAGCGTTAAAATCATACGGTTGTATGGGGACTATACGAAATAATGGAGCGATTTTAACCATTTTCAATAGGTTAAATTGAGTTAAATTGACGCAGAAAGTTATTCTGAGCCGATTAGTATACTTTAAGGTGGGTGTAGGGGAGTCACAAACATCAGCACAAACGCATTTTAACTCTATTGTGTTTTCAACAGACAAACGAACGTGGCTAGATCATCTTGTAATCTAATAAGGACCCAGAATAATATTTACAAAAAGACAAAATCAATATACCGCAAAAAAGAGTGGCCATTATGTGGGTTGATTGTCGGTCGTCTCAGTCGTGGGTGTAGGGGTGTTACAAACATCAGCACAAACGTACAATACCCTCTCCACTATAGTGGTGCAGAGTATAAATATCTGGAAAAATTTCAGCTGTTTCCATTTGGACTCTATTGTGTTTTCAACAGACAGACGGACATGGCTTGATCGTCTTGGAATCTAATAAGGACCAGAATAATAACCACAAAAAGACAAAATCAATATACCCCATCTTTTGTGATGATGGGTAAAAAAAAGTAGCCCATTAATATTAGTAGTTTACGTCTAAAACATGATTTTTATATGGGTTGATTGTCAGCCCTCTTTTCTTGCATTTAAAACTGAGATCAAGCTATTGCTAATGAATCAGCACTGGCTTATAACCTATCAATCGAAATTAATTCTTGATAATAAACTCATCCTAAATAAAAATTTGGACTTAAGGTATCGAATTGTGGCAATACCAGTATCGATATTATACAGAGAGCACAATGGAAAGTTCTTAACACCAGGACACAAGAAATGAGAACATCCATATGGATGTAGAAGTTCTAATGGTGAGAGAAGAATTTCTGAAGGTCCATCATATTGTAAAGCGGCAAAATCATTCAAACCCACTTGAAAAACTACTTATGTACCGATATGACAAGATCACGCACGTAACTCCATGCTCAGAATCATAAATAATTAAGTATTTACAAAATACTATCAAAAATTTGTGTCCGAAGTCGTGACCTCATTGCTCTTAGGCTTTCCGTTTAAATGAGTTTTCCCTCTAATGCATTCTGCAATCCACTGACCAATTGACTACAAATGGGTGCGTTATTGACTATAGACTAGTGTTGCGTATAAATCTACGTGTATTGGGATCACAAATCATTGATAAAACAGTGAAATACATCCGACATTTCGACTGTGTATCAGTGAATCAATAGAGTTGAATATCGTACTGACACCGATAAGTACTTTTGCACTCTCCTGTACACGGTTTGATGCACTGGCTCATATATGAGAGTTGTGTATTAAATTTTTGATTGATTATGAGTCTACTCTAAATTATTGTAAGTTATGAATGTGTAATTCTCTTGTCTTCCCGTCTTAATTCAGGCGATAGGTCTGAATCTGAATTATGAGAACCATCAGTGCTTATTATAGTACAGGCCTTAAGTAAGGCTTGTAGCAAGATACTTTCATTAGCCCTTTTTTCTTCCCCCATGCCTCATCGGAACATATTACCTTGATGATCTTCCCCATCTCGGTGTTATTGCAATCTCAAGTCAAATTTATCATTGGCCTTGCCTTGCAATGATTTGAACTGGGTTCGAACCAGGGAGCTTTATATTCTAGTAACACGGGATCCAGTAGTACACATGGCAGAGTTTCGGACTTTATCTTGCACCGGCTGTAGTTTAAACACAAACTCGCGGAAAGAGAATGTTGGTTAAAAGACTGATACACGATATAGTCAATACTAAGTTCGGTACTGTTGTCGTGACAACATAAACCCCGCAGAGAAGGTTCCCTTCCGGGGCATGTTTCCTTGATTAAAGACCCTCATCTTGATGTATTGTAATCCCGGGGTAAACAGGTGCTACCAGTATCTCTAGTCTGCCGGGACTATAAACTGGTGATGACTTTGCACTCTTTGGCTAGTCCTTTGATGATTTGACATGGGGCCTAACCAGAGAACCACATAATCAGGTACTGTGGGTGGCCAGTTGCCCGCAGGACTTGTCGTGGCTGGTCAGTTGGTTGAAGTTCCTTTGGGATCCACGTAGTGGCTGTGGTTTAAACTTAAATTCACGGAAAGAGTAAGTTGCGGTTAAAATACTGATGCACGGTAAAGTCTAAAATTCGGGATAAGTTCGGTGTTGTTGCCGAGAAAATAGATACTCTACAGAGGAGTGACTGTGGGACTGAGCGTTGGAAATGAGTTGGTGTTAATTGTATACAGGATGAATGTGGGGGTATACGGAACTCATCCGCCCGTATACCTAGAGTGAGTCTGTCGTATGTTGTTCTCTTATGAGTATGTCGGATAAATGAGAAGTGTGCTGGGTTGAATGGTGATGGATGAAAGGTATCTTATACAAGTGATACCATTGAATTTTCGTTCCTTGTTCAGTTCCTTGTTCAGAGTAAACTCTGTTCATACCACATTTACAAAGTCTCGGCTTATTTGATGGATTCGCATTTCGGTCTACCGTCTACGACTCTAGGTGCTATTGCTGACTCAACAGAGGCCATACCATCTGTGTGGTTGTTAACGGAAGTGATGTTTTTGCATCTTGGAAGTTAAGGAACGGGGTAGCAATTGTCAAAGATTAGATAGCTCGAGTACTTGAGCAAAGTGCAGTTTATAACAGATTTAGCACAGTGTGCTCTCTGTGAGTTAGTACTTTTAGTCTTTGACTTATTTGACGAATTCGTATTTTGGTCTACAGACTACGTCTCTAGGTGATGTTGTCGAATCAGCAGAGGTTATCTCATCTGCGTGGTTGTAAACAGAAGTAATGTTTTCTCATTTTATAAGATAAGATAGAGCAAAGGTCAGGAATTAGATACCTGAGCAAACTGCTTGTATACGGACAATCTGAACCTAGTTCCTTTACACTGGATTATCTGAGTTCCTTCACTATCAAAGTTCTTTCGTCAATCTTGTTCGATACCGCAACTGGACGACCTTATGTCGTTGAATCAAAGCAATCTAATAGAGAACTGATCGGAGAATCATCTGGTTTCGATTTTTAAACCATCATTCTTGATCTTTATCATCTTTATCTAGGCATTAAGTTTCTAGAAGAGCCAAGTATTTGCTCTTTTTGAAAATCTCAGAATTATGTCATGCATCGGGGTGAATACTACCATTAAGATCCTGAAACCAAAGCAAATATTATGAGACCCATGACCTCATAAGCATGAGTGACTAGCCCAGTATCTATTCTTATCTCATCTGCGTGGTTGTTCTAGTTCCTTCACACTGGATTACCTGGGTTCCTTCACTTTGAAAGTTCTTTCGTCAAACTTGTTCGACACCGCAACTGAACGACCTTATATCGTTGAATCTAAGCAAACTGATGAGAGCTAATCGGAGAATCATCTGGTTTCGATTTTTAAACCATCATTGTTGATCTTTATCGAAAGCCCGAGTAGAGTTTGATTCCGAATTTAATCACTATAGAATAAATTAGGCATTTGACTCTAGGCATTAAGTTTCTACAAGAGCCTAGTATTTGCTCTTTTTGAAAATCTCAGAATTATGTCAGGCATCGGGGTGAATACTTCCATTAAGATCCTGAAACCAAAGCAAATTTTATGAGACGCATGACCTCATAAGCATGAGTTCTACTAATCATAAACCAAATTTTTGTGTCAGTCAATAAGAAAAATAACCGCAACTGGTGTAGGGTATCAAATAATCGCTTATGAAAAATTATAATTACATTAACACATTGTCATTAAACTGCACATTGGCCGTTTGATGAAATTAAAAGTGAATCTACCAAATATAGAAAACAAACTGCTAAATTTAGAAGACGATGATAAAAATGCAACGACAAACAAAAAAAGCAATAATTTTAACCAACTTTTATCATGTAAACAAAGACATTTAACTGTTTTAAATGTTTTACAAGACGACTGACATTGTTAAACCATAAAAAATTAATTTATGTTAAAACCGAAAAAAAAAACTTAAACATGAACACAACTATAACAATGAATGGATGGATGTATGATGTTGTATTACATGGAACAAAAATGAAACAATATTTGTGGGCTCATATATAACACCGTACAACAAATTGGGAAAAATTGTTGCACACATGAGCAAGACCATATACATTCGAAACTACATACTTGATATAGTTATACTACATTTTCGGTTTTTTATTTTCTGATCGTTTCTTCCTTTAAAAGGACTTTAAAGTTTGAAAGGAAGAGTAGGTATAATTATATTTAGCTAAAATTTGGTTTGGTGTAGTGGGTCAATATGGGTATCCACTGAAAGAGGAGAACAACAGTATTTTTACGAATAAAATAGTTTTAAAATGTTGGAATAAAAAAACCAAAAAAATGTCCTTTAAAATTTTAATCCTTTAATATCCCTATTTTTTATAGTCAGTTTTTTTAGAAAAAAATATATGACAAATTTAATAATATGGAGTTCCATAATCCATAATTTCATGTTCTTATCTTTATTAGTTTTTTGTTAGTTATGTTATATTCAAATTAAAAAATATGTTTGTTGAAAATATTTTGTAAATTTATTATTTATACCAGTTGCTTAATGGAGTTCTTATCTAAATGTCTGTTAATTTTTTGTAATAACGTTAAATTGACAGTCTTCAGGCTGAATATCTACCATTTAAACGATAACCGGAGGTTGAGATAACAGGCCTTAAAATATATAACATTTTATTTCGTGTGATTATGACGGTTTAGTGATTAAAACATGCATGTTCCGAAATCTAAAATCGACTTCAGGATAATATGATAAGCGCAATATTATTATAAATACAAATTATAATAGTAAAATATGGCTTGAACTTCCATAATTGACTTATAAAGGTGCAGGCCTTTAATCTATATTTGACTCTAGCCCCTATATGAAGCCACTTTCAAAAAATTAGTTTTTCTTCAATATGTCGCAATTGAAATAAAATTCAACATAAATATTTTATTTGCTAAAGTAAATCACATTTTAAATAAACTCACAACTGGTGTAGGGTATCATATGGTCGGCCCAGTCCGGTTATACTTTCCTACTTGTTTAAATATTTATCTATATCGTGGTTTACTAATTGCACATGATATACCTTCGCCCTTTTGTATATTTAATGAAAACTATATAATAAACTACTTTGAAAACATTATTGGGAGGTCAAAGATATTTTTAAAAGATATATGGAATTTAGAATAGCTATAGAATTCGGAATAATTGTGTTAAATTAAAAAGGAAAATATACTTCCCCAGAAGGTAGTTTTAACATGAAATGATAAAAAATGCAAGATATCCTTAATCGATTTTTATTCTTTCATATTCTTCAAAGTTTCCACTTTTTTAACTTTTTATCATAGAGATAAAGAAACTCGGTTCCACAATATCAAATTTCTCATTTTTCTACATAATATTTTAACAAAAAAAGGACTTTGAAATTTTCAGAGGGGAAAATTTTATTAATTTATTTATTGAGATATTTAAAAAAAATTATAAAAATTAAACAAATTTAGCTATGAAGACCAAATTTCAGACTTTTGTACTCCATTCTAATGTCTTTATTATGAATATTTTTTGTTGAACAATTTTGTATAAAATTTCAAGGATAATAAAGGATAAACTTTTATAAGGATATTTTTTACATCTTTTTATTCTTAAAAAATAAAACAAAATACGAGATATAAATACTGCAATTGTCCTCTTTAGTTTGATATCCATATTGTTATAATAGGGTGGCTAAAATATTTTATAAAAATTTTTGAAAATTGTATGTACCTCAAATTTTAAAGTCCTTTAAAAAGGACAAACGATCAGAAAATGAAAAACTGAGTACGCAGTTATTCCACATAAATTATGTGCTTTCGTATGTATATGGTTTGGTTCGTGTGTGAAAAATGGTGTTGGACGGTGTAATCGTATAAATAGAAAATGAATATATTAATGTTTTAATTTCAATATTTAAACCAATTTCGAGGGGGCACGAACATTTTTTTTGTACAGGTGCTTATGCACCTTTTGGAATACTTATAAACATTTATTTCCCCACAATTCAAAAGTTCAAACATAAGTCGTAGATATGTTGCGTTTTTATTAGTTTGTTTCTATTTTCCATTGGGAGTCATTTTAATGTGCGATTGATGGTCATTATGTTGCCTACATAATGACCATTTATGTTTAAATATTACGGCCTTCTGTCCAATTTATTTGATTCAATACGAATCGAGTGTCATCGGAATTGTTTTTTATGAAGCGTGCGTTATTTCTTTTGACGCATGTTGATCGCACATGAACGTGATCGTTTTTTTGTTCACAATTGACCGTAGGTGGATTTCTTCGAAAGGTTTTGATTTGTTTGATGTTGAAAATTTAATCTGTCAAAGTTGAAATTTGACATGTAGTCTTTCGTGTGTATATGCCGATTGCAATAGTTTGTTAAATCACTATTTTTTTTGCCTTTCAATAGATCTGCCTTTTTCAAAATATCTTTGTTATAATTTTGACATAATGAGCATTATTGAGCATCGATTAAAGTATTTTTCTAATCTTAATTTATATCCTATTAAAGAAAAGAAACAATTATGATTGTAAGACGCATATATATAATTCCTCTGGTCCATTTCGTGTTGAATATTACAAGGTCTTTGTATAAAAAAATGAACTAATTAAAAATTTCAGCTGTAAATCCAAAAACATAACACATTTGCAAGCGTAAATTGAATACATCGTTAACAATCATTAAGTAGGGACCATCTGTCGGTTTCTGGTGTCACAAAATTGATCATTGAATCTCGATCTAAAATAGGTTAGTTTGTGATACTCCCCTATTTTGTCGATGTTTTGGATCTTAGAACTAAACGATACTTATATAAAAAAGTTCATAAGAGTCGTTGGTAACACATCATTGACGCAGTCCAGATCATCAAATAGTTGGCGTTGTACCTATTTGTCTATTCAACATCTGCAATAATTATTATGTGATGCCCACCCCAGTAAAAAGTGGAATGTTTTAATAGATCCTTTATAAGTACCGCATGTTCCCTGTGTCAATGACGACTTCTTTGCTCATTGTTTTGGTTCAGACCCAATTTCCTTCCATTAAGAACACTGAGGTCGCGGTCCATGTACAAGCACCTTACTAGAGTACTCGAGCTAACTAATCTCTTGCCAAGTGATCACGTTGTGGAATGACAGACAGCATAAGAGCAATCCCAATACATACCCCTACAGAGAGAGGACAATTACCCGTTAGATAAAGAGTGAGGGCTTCCCAAAAACCAAAACATATGCACCTGTTAATTCACTAAATTTGGGCATCAATCTGAAATGGACCAACAGAAAACCCGTTGACATGAGAAATGCCGTAGCGTCTTCATCATTGAAAGATCAAGCTCATTTTTCAAACTTTTAAAGCAAGCAACAGCACCTAGAGACATATTTGGTAGACCAAGACACCCTACCAATAAATGAGGATCGCTCTGCATGTCCAGATTGTGTTGCAAAAGTTGTAGGTATTTCCAAAGTCAAACGAAACCAATAACCAACCATTAGTCGCGTAGCATGTACAATATGTATACTATTGAGATGGCAACAGCACCGAAAACTCCCTGAAATATAAGGCATACTCAATCAGCACTAGTCTCCGAATTGCCGAAATTTACATCAGTTCCATTCTCAGATCATAAAGATCAATTTACGGAATGACAGGCAATCAACGAATGTCAACTTGACAACATATACTCGCTTCATACTACGCGAAGAGTAAAAAATACTCAACGGGTCCAGGAATCCAGCATAAGATGCTCTGTCACAGCACACAGAGATATCTGTTGAGCACCTGAGATATAATCCAGACATTGGATATATCAGTCCTTAAACCAACATTCCCTCCCCGCGATTTTGAGTTTAAGCCACAGCCACTATGTGAATCCCGAAGTAACCTCACCATTAACCAGAGAGGAGAAGTCCTGCATGCAGCTGGCACCGTAGTACCAGATTATGTGACTTTCTGGTTAGGCCCCATATCAAATAATTCCAAGGAAACATTTATAGTCCCTGCAGACTAGAGATGTATTAGTAGCACCTCTTTTCCTTGGGATCATCATCAATATGGAGATTTCATCAACATAACATGTCCCCAGATAAGATAACATGGTTTCGACTATCTATTCGGGTTTTCGGGAAACGCTGTCCTGAAGGACATTCTGTGCAAGCCAGTCATTCTTCTTTGGTATTCAGAATTCTATCCAGATTGGCCTGTGTAATGGTTTTATTACCAGAGCAAGAGGCAGAAAGTGTCATACTCATTCTACTCCCAAAAGTATCCTTATAGTCACCTTTGTAAACTCAAAGAAAGATGCATAGAATATCTTACCCTGACTGAACTTTGCTACTTCTCGATCCTGTGTGAGTAGTTGAGCTTTACTGATCTGTAATATTTCGTTAATCTCTACTGGGTCGTATAGTAAGGTGGAGATTTTAGCAATTTATTTAGGTCCCTGTGAAACCCGATGTCTGCCCGATTCTATTTCCGCACATCGATAAAAGCAATGAACTATATATGGTCCTGGCACTAGGTGATGTCCTTCCAGAACTCCCCACTTAAAGCCATGACTACTAGTTTCCAGTTACCCAAAGATACATATAGGGTCGCCGCTGTTATTTTTACAAGCAATGATCGCACAAATGAGATGATCCTTTGCAATCTTATTGTACGATTTCCTATGGGGACATGGATGCATGTTTAATGAACGTTTTATAGTAGCAGTTTTGGATTACCATCCTCAGCAGAACGAGACCTTCAGGGGTTTTGTCCATTGGAGAGATCTTTCATCTTAATCCACTCATCTATTAGTTCGGTATCTAGTCGAATTAGTATCGAGGGTTATGCTTCGTTTAACACTACTGGGTCGTAGTGCGGTGGGGCACTTTAAGCAGGTATTTCTACCGGATTTTATCCTGGAATATTAAGGTATTAAAAGTATTCAATATATTGCAGCTACAATAGATAGGTCCCCGGGGACAATGAAGCCCTTCTTTGGATACACAGAGCAACAGGAATGCGGAAATTCGGTCCATTGTAGAGAGCTTTCCTCTCCACTCAACGATTAGTTCGGTATCTAGTCGAATTAATATCAAGTGTTATGCGTCGTGGGACATTGAACCTTCGACGCGGTGGTGAATATACCAGGAAATTTGAGGTATTAGAAGCATTCAACATATTGCAGCTACAATAGATAGATCTCCGGCGACTATAAAGCCCTCCATTGGATATGCAAGGCATGATATGTGTCGGAGATTTGAAACAAAAGTCGTTCAACGGGAGATAACGCTCAGTTGACATCGATGGATGTCCCTTCCGGTATAATTTATACCTCCAGCTCAATTATCAAACTCTTCGCACATTAGCCCTCGCACTGAGACAAATTGATTCCCCATTCGCGAGAGAATAATACTACAGAACTTACTAAATCAGAACTTTCTTTCCCATAATCTGTACAATTCGGAAAGCACTACATGATATTCCTATTGAAAGTGTTGAAACTCTTACGTCTCAAGTATCACGCACCCATCTCTACTAAACAACTAACTGCACTTTGGCCCTTTCTGGATATTTGAAAATATTGTTGCAACAAAAATATTAAATTACAAATATCACGCACCCATCTCTGATTTAACAACTAACGGCACATTGGGGTGTTAGTGGTGGTTAACTGAGTTACAGTTACTTTTTCCTCTAATAGATCTTTTGTTGAAGATATCACGAAATTGTTGCGCTATAAACTTTAAAAATAACTTAAAATTAATTGATACTGTTGAACACGGAACAGACAAACAACAAAACGAAACAACCAACCAGCCAGACAGGCAACCAAACAACAACCGTCATTCAAACAATATCAGTTAAACAATATCGAAAATCAATTGCATACGAAACTGCAGCAACAACAACAACCACAACGACGTCACATTAACTGCCAAGTTAAATTTGAAAACATGAAATACAAAACAACAAAAATATTGAAATATCGAGAGAAAAAAAACAAAACTTTCTACAAAATTTGTTTTGGATCTAACAAATACTCAGACGAGTATAAGTTTCAAGCCTTTTTTTGGCAACACTTAGTACTCTATGGAGGGAATTCGTGGTACCAAGTTTCGGCAAGAGGAGTTCGTAATGTATGCATGTTATGTTTAATTTTAGTAAACATTCAAACAAACAATACAAATACAATTAAATTTAACAAATGTTACCAGAAACTCAAAAAAACGCTGATTTACGCAGCTTTCTCATTTAAGAGACAAAAAGGAAAAAAAGTATTGAAAATCCCCCAAAAAGGTAGAAAAAAGTATTCAAAAGAAAAACAATGAAAAGCCTACAGCAAACAAACGAGATGTAAGTGTTTTTTTATAGCACCAAAACGGCTCCAAATGCAACAACATTACAAAATTTTGGTAATGAACTTTTGTGCAACAAAATAAAGGTAAGATCAAAACAACAACATTAACATTACTCGCGTGTAAATTGTTTATTGTTGCAGTTGTTTTCTTTTTCTTGGGCTGTTGTACATAGTTTTAAATCAAAAGAAATTCAGGCACTTCTTTTCAAAAAAACAAATTTCAAAAGATTGTAGAAAAAAAGTCAAAATTTGTAATTTGTAACATTTGTAATAAAAAAAATCTTATAAAAAATCTATGGCTCATTTTTTGTCACCAGCTGTAGCTGCATTTAATAACAAAGTATGTGTATTGTTAAAATATTTGTTACGCTGTTAGTTAATGTCGTGTGGTTAAAAGGTGTAGATCCTATAAAAAATCATAAATACTTTATGAGCGATAGAGTGAACCCACGCTTAATGCATTTAATCAATAATTTGGAACATATTTTCCATGTGTACGAGCGAAACTTTAAAAACGAGAGAGAAACTTTTCTATATATTGCACGCCCTTTAGGTTATAAATAAATAATATTTAAATTAAATAATTTTTTTTAAGCTTAATTTTTAAGTAGTCTGATATGAAAATGAAATATGGGATAGGAAAAGTGTTATTTTGTAAAGTATTAGAGTTGCCAGGTGTTAAAAGTATCTTAATGTTTATAATAAGGTTTCATACATACATGCACGTAGGTCACATTTAGCTGTAAGTGTGGATTGGTAAGTCGTTAGTAGAGTCGTAAAGACTTCGTTGTGACAATCCCTGCAAAGATTATCGGAGTACATGATCCATTTAAGTAATCCAAAAACTACTCCTCTGTATACATTATTGGAGTACATGATCTGTTTAGTAGTCCTATGTAATGCAAGGATGGATCATGTTTATTTTTTTGGAAAATATTATGGTCCATAGCCTGCATTACATGGGACCATGTTGCAGATCATGTAATCCCATAATTTAAGCAAGGGAGTAGCTTTTGGCCCTCACCTGGGATATCACAATGTTGAATGGAGTATATTTTTTACATATATTTGGATTAGTTTTGGAACAGTCCTAGTCCTTTGAGGAGTACTCTTTACACGCGTGTGCGGAGTAGTCTTAATTTTTGCAGGGATATCACTCCACTCATTCGATGTATCATGGCTTATAGTAGTGTGGTATTGGATCTAGACTGTAGCAGTGACATTTTTCAATAGATCTCGATTGGGATAATTCTCCAAGGTTGGATATAATGTGTTTTTCAAAGAATTTATTTATCTTGACAACTAGGGCAGGGTATTCACAAAGATGTTGGAAAACCGTTTTCTTCTTTTCCCTGATTCATTAAATGATAATCCAAGTCGACCTAAATATCTGCCCAGCAACCAGTACTTGTGTTCTGACTATTCCACCTATTTTCAGGCTTTTGTAGAAAGGTACTACTTTTGATAAACCCCAACGAAGTTGTGACAAAAACTGAGTTGGAGACATCCGTACACAGTTCATTCCTGGAAGGAACTGCGACCTTGAATACTACATAAAACGAAGTTATATTGAGATGATTATGATAGGAATGGAAAAAACTGCAAATAGATCTAAACAGATCGTGTTTGCCGAAAACCAAATCAATCATATTATGGATGATTGCTAATGGAATGCCAATTCAGTGCTTTACCTTAACATCTGCCATGTTTGCGTTATTTTAACCACAGGGTAAGCTGACTAGATGACTCAATACCATCCCATTGTGCTGTTTTGTATATGATTCTACCGATCCAAGTACAAGCACTTTGCCTTAAGTACTCGAGCTATCTAATCTCAAACCATTGCTGCCCCGTTGCTTAACTTCCGAGATGCAAAAGCATTACTTCACTTTACAATAACGCAGATGGGATGTCCTCTATTGGGTCGGCAACAGCACCTAGAGACATATTCTGTAGATCGAAACATGAATCCATCAAATAAGCCGAGGGCTTTGTTCTTACTCACAGAGAACACACTTTGGTAAATCTGGTATGAACAGAGTAAACCTTGAACATACCTGGACAAGGAACATTCTATCGTATCACTTGTATAACTTTCAACCATCACCATTCAACCCAGCACGCTTCTCATTCATTCGATAGACTCATAGAGAACAACATTCGACACACTCACTTTAGGTATACGGTTGAGTAAGTTCCGTATACCCTTATATTCATCCCGTATCATTTAGACTTAACACCAACACATATTCAGCGCTTAGTCCCTCTGTGCTGTATCTGTTGTCTCGTCAACAGAACACAATTTATAGACCTTATCAACATTCTCTTCCTCGAATTTGGATTGAAAACACAGCCAAAGTTCTAAACTCTGCCCGTTAGCATTCTACAGGCAGATATATCTGCTATAAAACGAGTTATACGTATATATACGGACAGCAAAGCTGCAGTCAAAAACCCAGCGGGTGTCTTAACGACATCTAGGTTAACCGAAGAATGCCGGGTATCTTTTAATGAGATAGCGGATAACGCTAATATGGGTTCCTGCACATAGTAATTGTCTGCGAAACTGTATTTTTGACGAACTTGCCAGAAACGGTGCGATGGGAGGGGAGAATGAAATCGACGCCTTCACTGGTATTTCCCTTACTAACTGTAAGCTACTTGTTCAAAATGAACTATATGAAATGGCTCAGATCAGATCTGTCTAACCTCGAGATCAACCTGGCCTCTATATGATACCCCTAAGTCTAGCTTACTGTTAAGCTTTCGCAGGGAGCAAATTAGAACGCTGGGTCTCCAGTACAATGACTATTGCAGAAGGTGTCATAATGAGGAGGAGACTATATCTCATCTCCTCTGCTACTGTCCGACATTTAATGGGAACAGGGAACTCTATATCCGGAGGATATATCCGCACAAATTTAAAGAATATACAAAATTTCGTTGATTTAACTCTGGAGATAGTGAGTAGTTTTTTATAGGAGAAGACTCCTATGACCAATAGGGCATCAGAACGGGACCGAAATAAGACGGACCCTCGTAAGCCACTCAAACTTGTTTGAGCTACCTAAACCTAAACTCTGCCCGGTACCCGTGGTACAAGGTTATATGGTTCTCTGGTTCGACCCTATGTCAAATTATCCCAAGAAAGGACGAGGATTTCATTCCATTTGCATCACTAGTTTATAGTCCCGGCTAGAGGTAGAAGTAGCACCTCTATTTCTCGGTATTGCAATAACACCAAGATGGGGTCTTTCATTAAAGTAACATGCTCCAGGGTAGTGGGAGGGAGTCAAAAAGAGAAAACCTTACTAGCCTGAAAAAAGTCTTTGATTTTGACATATAAAAGCAAAACCGATCATAAGGAATCAGAACCTTTTACAGTTTTAAGATTACAGGGCAATCTTGCTGGACTAGGCATATTTCTCGACTTTAGAAAGAAGAAGATATTTTCAAAACAGTTAAAGAAATTTGTACTTCACCTTATCTCTTAATCTCGTTACTATTTGTACAATTTCTGTAAATCGGACCGATATTGAGCAGCATCCAAGTCTCAAAGGTGTGGCTCTGTTTTTTACTTAATCAGCTTAGGCTGATTTGGTACAAAGTAAACTGCATCATCTGAAGCAGCGATATATGACTTGCAGAAGTTATTTACTTGGTTCTGTTCCAAGAACCCTTGTATGTAGCCAACAACTACCAAGATAGATTTGGTTACTTTTGACGTCTTTTAAGCAAATACATCTCCAAAAATTCAACGACAGCAGTAATAGACCGATGAGGTCCATTATATTATCATCAGCCTATCTACCCTATGATGAAGATGATACTCCCCAAAAAACGTTCGCACTCTTGTGAACTGGTGTTGTGTAAAAGACCAGGTAACTATAAGATATGTTTCTCTATGGATGTCAACCTCAGATAGATCCGTTAGCAGATTCACCCATACTTCCAATCAACAACACTTCCAAGAAGGTTGAGGTTCTTGTACAGAAAAGTCTGATGCATTCATCATGGACTGTCATAATGTCATAGTATGGAATGTTTCCATCCTCACTTTATAACTTAATAAAACTGTGAGATTCAGGCTTGGAATATACTTGTTATGGTATATGCAAACTTTATAAATGACATTTATCATTTGACCTTTAACCTCTATGTAACCGTAGCAGCAAACATAGTTCAAAATTTGATAATAATTTCTTATGTCTACTAATTTCTGTTTTCCCATTCCGGCATTGAAACCCCCAAATAAAAAATATATATAAAACAATCACAATACTTAGCATTAAGCTTATCAATCATTACAATCCAATTGTAAATTTAGACAAATTTTTATTGTGGCAACACTACAACTGTTAAATGCAACAATTTGTTATTTTGTATCGATTATCGATTTTGCATGTCTATAGAAAATCTCCAAAATGGATGCAGTAACAAAACGGTTGCCATCACGTTGCAACAGCAACAAAATACATAAAACAAAATTCAAAACAACTACCAAATTTCAAATACACGAATTGAAAAACAAAATCCGAAAATAAAGTCACACCAGAGAGTTGTAAACAAACCTAAAACCAAACAACCCACCAACGCATTTTATTTGTAGGCGCATTTAAGCCGTGTGTTTCTTTAAATATTGATGGCTTTAAGCACGTCAAGTTTGGTTTAACTTGTTGTTGTTGTTGTTACTTTATACTAAACTATAAATTACTATTTGGTTTTTGTTGTTTTATTATAAAAACTTAAGCCAACCAAATTTAGTAGAAAGTTACTTAAACGCAAGCTAGCGCGCGCCTGTTTGTTCCACTGTGTTGGTGGTGTTCAAAATTATGATGTGAGTGAATATATTTCGTTTAAAACGACTTGTATTTTTATTTATTTGATTTCTTATTATTGTTGTTGGTGGTGGCAACATCTAATCCATGGAAAATAGTGTCACTTTGTGAACAAAAAAAACTGAAAAAAACAATAAAATTCTTTAAGTAGGTGTTAAAGTTTTACAGGTCTTGTTTAGTGTGGAATTTTAATAGGGGGTTTTTCTAAAACTGTGAACAAAAATGCTAAAGTTGTCTTGTTTAATAAATCTTTTTTTTTAAAAGAGTATTGTTTATTTGAATGCATCGAGAAAAAGTTTAATATTAATTAAATTTAACAATCGGATTTCCAGCATTTAATCATATTAAATGCCTTTAATCTTTCGAAAGATTGATTTGGGTCTAGCTATTTATAAGAGCTTAGTTTAATGGAAAACATCAAATTGGGAGTATTAAATTTCATCCCTGCTAACACACAATAGGAAAACACATTTTAATTTGATCTAGAGTGTAAATATTTTCGATATATCTGATGAAATTGCAGTTAAATTTAGAGGATGTAAAGATCATAATACTATAACATTTGGTTTAAAACTTAATCGCTGAAAATTTGAAACAATTAAGCAATGCTGCAATGGCAGCGATCCACTATCATTATCCAGCATAATTCTTATTTATTCGACACATTCAGTCTAGGTATAATGATGAATAAGGCCCGCATACCCCCGCATCCGTACCGTATCATATACACCTGATACCAACTCATTTCCCCCACTTAGCCTACAGTCACTTATCTGCAGGATATCGGTTGTCTTTTTCGGCAACAGCACCGAACTTATCCAGAAATATAGATTTCACCGTGTACCAGTATTTCATCCAACATTCTCTTCCCGCGATTTTGGTTCAAACCACAGCCACAGACCAAATAATTGGAAGGAAAGGCCGATGTTGCTTTTGATACCACCCGGAAGGCAATAAACTGCAATATTTTCCGCCAAATTCCAATCACATCAAGAGGACGAAGTTCATCAGATAACATTGTCTGGAGGGAGTTTCATGCTCTATACTGGCAAACTTTGAGGAGGACACACTGGAAAATTAGTTGGTTAGTTAGTTAGTTAGTTAGTTAGTTAGTTAGTTAGTTAGTTAGTTAGTTAGTTAGTTAGTAGTTAGTTAGTTAGTTAGTTAGTTAGTTAGTTAGTTAGTAGTTAGTTAGTTAGTTAGTTAGTTAGTTAGTAGTTAGTTAGTTAGTTAGTAGGTTAGTTAGTTAGTTAGTTAGTTAGTTAGTTAGTTAGTTAGTTAGTTAGTTAGTTAGTTAGTTAGTTAGTTAGTTAGTTAGTTAGTTAGTTAGTAGTTAGTTAGTTAGTTAGTAGTTAGTAGTTAGTTAGTTAGTTAGTTAGTTAGTTAGTTAGTTAGTTAGTTAGTAGTTAGTTAGTTAGTTAGTTAGTTAGTTAGTTAGTAGTTAGTTAGTTAGTTAGTTAGTTAGTTAGTTAGTTAGTTAGTTAGTTAGTAGTTAGTTAGTAGTTAGTTAGTTAGTTAGTTAGTTAGGTAGTTAGTTAGTTAGTTAGTTAGTTAGTAGTTAGTTAGTTAGTTAGTTAGTAGTTAGTTAGTTAGTTAGTTAGTTAGTAGTTAGTTAGTTAGTTAGTTAGTTAGTTAGTTAGTTAGTTAGTTAGTTAGTTAGTTAGTTAGTTAGTTAGTTAGTTAGTTAGTTAGTTAGTTAGTTAGTTAGTTAGTTAGTTAGTTAGTTAGTTAGTTAGTTAGTAGTTAGTTAGTTAGTTAGTTAGTTAGTTAGTTAGTTAGTTAGTTAGTTAGTTAGTTAGTTAGTTAGTTAGTTAGTTAGTTAGTTAGTTAGTTAAGTTAGTAGTTAGTTAGTTAGTAGTTAGTTAGTTAGTTAGTTAGTTAGTAGTTAGTTAGTTAGTTAGTTAGTTAGTTAGTTAGTTAGTTAGTTAGTTAGTTAGTTAGTTAGTTAGTTAGTTAGTTAGTTAGTTAGTTTAGTTAGTTAGTTAGTAGTTAGTTAGTTAGTTAGTTAGTTAGTTAGTTAGTTAGTAGTTAGTTAGTTAGTTAGTTAGTTAGTTAGTTAGTTAGTTAGTTAGTTAGTTAGTTAGTTAGTTAGTTAGTTAGTTAGTTAGTTAGTTAGTTCGTTAGTTAGTTAGTTAGTTAGTTAGTTAGTTAGTTAGTATTAGTTTTAGTAGTTAGTTAGTTAGTTAGTTAGTTAGTTAGTTAGTTAGTTAGTTAGTTCAGTTAGTAGTTAGTTAGTTAGTTAGTTAGTTAGTGTAGTTAGTTAGTTAGTTAGTTAGTAGTTAGTTAGTTAGTTAGTTAGTTAGTTAGTTAGTTAGTAGTTAGTTAGTAGTTAGTTAGTAGTTAGTTAGTTAGTTAGTTAGTTAGTAGTTAGTTAGTTAGTTAGTTAGTTAGTAGTTAGTAGTAGTTAGTTAGTTAGTTAGTTAGTTAGTTAGTAGTTAGTTAGTTAGTTAGTAGTTAGTTAGTAGTTAGTTAGTTAGTTGGTAGTTAGTTAGTTAGTTAGTTAGTAGTTAGTAGTTAGTTAGTTAGTTAGTTAGTTAGTTAGTTAGTAGTTAGTTAGTTAGTTAGTTAGTTAGTTAGTTAGTTAGTTAGTAGTTAGTTAGTTAGTAGTTAGTTGTTAGTTAGTTAGTTAGTTAGTAGTAGTTAGTTAGTTAGTTAGTTAGTTAGTTAGTTAGTTAGTTAGTTAGTTAGTTAGTTAGTTAATTAGTATAAGTTTCTATTTACAATCTTTGTAATAATATTGCAATCATTTTGAAATATTTGGACTCTATTTTTCATATGTCCAATAGATAATTATCATTATCCATTTCAATATCATAAAAAAACTCATTTCTACATTTCCCCTGACATTTGCAATCAAATAAATTTAAGTCAAATTACATTGTTTGCATTTTCATTATAGAAATTATTTATAATTTCATCGAAACCGCCATCGAGCACATTATACAATTACACAAAACACACGTTTTTATGAGAAAAAACCGAAAGAAATAATTTCATTCAATTCAATTTATTAAACAAATAAAACTCTCGACTTTAAACATAAAAAAATATTGCTTTAAAATCAATACCTGTCAAAAGTATTAACATTTTAATACATGCTGATATTTGATCTTGAATATTTTTTTAAAATTGAATATTGTGTGTATTGAAAACATATATTTTTTTCATTTTAACATTTGAATGGGCCTGCATTGGTTTTAATGTCTAATTACTGTCAATATTCATACATACAGAGCGGTAATATGCATGTTTTTTTACAGAATACGTGTTTTCTTGTACCGTTATATATACATACAACATGTCCAATAGTCGGAATATGGTTGTAAAGAGCAAATGAACATGTTGGTTACAAACAAACATTTACTCGTTGGACAAAGATTTTTCTGACACTTTAGATGTAAAAAAAAGAAGTTAGAAAAAAACTAAAGTAAACTTGGAAAAATTTCAAACACGTACCACGTTTAAAGATAGAAAACTTGTTTCTTTTTTTCATTTAGACCACAAATCAAATAAAATTATATCGATTTATAATGATCTGCATACGTTTTATCAAAAAATAATAATTTTCTTAAAAATAAAGAAAGGAAGATATGTGATCGTAAGAAATTGTTAGTTATTGCAAGAAGTAAATTCCAGATTAAATATTCAAATAATTTTTTCTAAAAGCTTTTTGCAAGCGATTTTTCCAAGAGTTTCTGATCTTTTCATTCACTTGGGAATGATAGCAGATACCAAGTCACTCTTCTTTATTAGACTATGTGCAATTTCCACGCGAGAAATAGTACACAGTACACAAACGTCTATTATTTTGGAATTAAAAGAGAATCCAAAAGTACTAAGAGGAATAAAAGGTACTGAGTATGGTTAAATGGAAACAGAGCATAGCAGTTTATAAAGTTGTAGCTGAGTATCTCAGATATCAACTCTATGCAATGATGCAAAATTCTGGATTGCCATCTATCTCTGCGACAGACGGAGTTCAGATGCCAAAAACCGAATTATCGCTTTAATTTAAAATGGAAATGAGGAATGATAAGCTTCCTGCACGATCAAGTGACTTTCGTTATCATTTGGTATCAAAATTCGAGACATAGAGAGTTCAAGGCGGTCAACATCTCGGTCTAGTTATCACAATGGTTTTTTCATAAAAAGGAGCGCATAACAGGCCCGATAGTGGCCTCCTCCTATCAACCTAACCTGTCAGAATGGTTGACACTTTTCAATACAATAACCTCGAGGCTGCTTTCTACTTAATTTTGCAGCTCCAGTATTTTTCATCATTCGTTATTCTAGTTTACATTATATCTGTCATAAATAGTCATCCAAATTATTTCATTTAAAAGATCGACACCAATGAACGTCGAAAATCTATCCGGCTTTCGACGTTTATGTGACGCTATTGCAGCAGACGTCGACCGATTGTCGATTCCCAATACGTTATATGACGGTGTCGAAAGCCATTAGGATGCAATAAAATCCTGAAAGAACACCAGGTACAAATTCGGATAGTGTGAGAGTCTACCTCCCATATTCAATTGTAATGTTCTTCGGCATAAGTCTTTCGGTGCTGTAGCCGTCTCAACTGATGACAATGGGAGATTTGGCTGTGCGTGTAGTGTTAAGGAATAACAGAATCAGTAGGAATCTTCCAAGATTTTGTAATAGGTGATTGCCTCTTCCAATCCCCCCCTGGGGCATGTTACCTTGATGATATTCACTCATACGGGTGATATTGCAATCTGATAGAAGTGCTACCAATATCTCTAGTCTGTCGGGACTATAAACTGGTGAAATCAAATGTATCCTCGGGCTTTCCTTGGAAAAATTTGACCAAGGCTCGACCAAGGGAGCGATCTGGTACCACTGAAATCGGCAGCCCACAGGACAGAGTTTAGGACTACAGTGACTGTGGGACTAAGCGTGTTAAGTGACTGTGGGAATAAGCGTGGGAAATGAGTTGGTGTAGAGTGTATATGATATGGAATGGATGAAGGGGTATGTGGTCCTCACCCTTTCGTATACCTAGAGTAAGTATATCGGATGATTGAGCAGTAGGCTGTGCTGAATGGTGATAGATGTAAGGTATCTTATACAAGTGATACTATTGAATTTTCCTTCAATTTCCCGGTATGTTCAATTTGTTCTGTTCATACCAGCTTTAACACAGCATGTTCTCTGTGAGTAAGAACATGTCCTCGGCTTATTTCTTGGATTCGTATTTGGGTCTATCGATTGCGTCTATAGGTGCTCTCGCCGTATCAACAGATCCCATCTGCGTGGTTGTAAACGGAAGTAATATTTTTGCATCTCGATTGTTAAGCAAGGGGGTAGCAATGATCAGAGATTAGATAGCTCGAGTACTTTGTGCTTGGTGCTGTTGCCGAATCAACAGATCCTATCTGAGTGGTTGAAAACGAAAGTAATGTTAAGAAACGGGGCAGCAATGGTCAGAGATTAGATACCTCGAGTACTTGGGCAAAAGATTAAAATACCTAAAAAATATAAGAAGCCTAACGACCTTGTTTAAGAACAACATGATCACTGTCTGCACTCATGATTCACAAACGTTGTCTGCTGAATTACTTCTAATAAAATCGGCCTCTTAATCTGTTAAGGCTGGTAAATATCGCACCATTATTCAGAGTAGAATAAGGGAACACCAAAAATTACAATTAAATTTTGAGAACCCAATCGTGGTTAAAATTTCATCTCATTAATATTTACTTCAAGCTTGGCAAATGAATATTAGGTCTAGATCATTCGAAATTACTTACAAATGTTCCCGGATGAATCTGTATGTTAGGTTTATCCAAAGAAATATTAAGACCACTATGGGTCCTTTTGTTTGCTCCTTTACATGGAAAATTTTGGTGTGAAAACCCTAAATAGTTATCTATGAAGATATAATCGTCTGGTGTTCTGAAATTTAGTTTCCTCAACCCAATTCTCTATAAATTTCCAGTCATTGTGCGTCAAAGACATTTTATCTAGTATAATATCGCCCCCAAGATATTTACATCCAATTTTGATGAAAGCCTAGCTATTACATCTAACTTCTCCACATGCTCTGTTAGCTGTGCTAGTAGTCCATCACACTAACTTAGGACTTGTTCATTCTGAGTAGGTTTTTCGTTCTGTTCTCCCACCCATAGGATCTTTTTCGGTTCTAGCTACCATTTCATTGTTCCAAGTTGACTTATAGAATTCTATCGTCCTTAGTTTTAATCAGTCCACGTTTCATCGTTCAGTTTTGCATTCGTCTGCTTAACATCCTCGAGTTCCCTTCCCTTTAAAGCAAGTACATTCGTTCCTTCTTCGAAGATTATTCCCGAATGGTCTGATACCTGATGATGTAATGCTTACCTCTGGAAGAGTATTCGATTAATGCTCTTTTGCCTACCAATACAGCTTTAGATTTAACCTTTTATCTGCTATAGCCCTGATTACCTTTTGGTTGTCGGTATATATGTCAATCCCTGTTGGCACCTGTACTAGAATACAGTTTACACATTCCATTAATGGACTTCTTCCTGGAAGATAGTGTTTAAGTAGTCGGCAGTATATTATTGTTTGCGGGTTTTTAATGTAGAACACAAGACCCATATTTTGTCCACAGTTTGGAGCCGTTCTTTTAGCAAAGGTCTCTGATGGGTATTTGTTCTAATGTTTCGCTTGGAGGTGATAACTATTCTATATAGGATCAGTATTTTTAAGTTTTCCGTTATATTCTGTGTCTGGATTTGATCAGGCACGTCCCATATTTGAGTATAGCCTTACCATGTGTGATAACCTGTACTATTACCGACTGTTTTCAATGCGCCTTAAGTTTAGACCCATTCAGCTGTAATTGACGCCACATATCTTATATACATACATATATATGTTTCAATAGGAGGAATATCTATCAACATTCGAAGTGTTTGGACTTTTATAAACATTGGGCTTAGAGTTTGAAAGAGTGTTATAAAGGGCTTGAACGTCTACGGGAGTATTCATGTATATTCGACCGACTAAAGTATCTTTATATTGCATATTACACTTACAACTACATTGGAATAATATAACGACCAATTTGTTGGAGTCTCATTGGAAATTGGTGCAAATAAAGCAATGGAACAGAATTCTAATCAAGTCTTATTGTTCAGTTGAGTTGTCAGATCCGGCTCTTCGTAGATCAATAAAACCTTTGGAAGCGGGTTTGTGCTTCTGTCGGATGCTGATTGTTATGAAGGAAAGATCTTCCGCTCTAACACAATAATCATGTGAGTGTTTGCAAATAATGAAGACTGTCAAAATGAATAATAAAATCAAAAGCAATTTTCAAGTGGGAAAGATGTCTGCTGTAGTTTAAAGAATAAAAGTAGTTAACACTTCGATAAATTTTCTACATTTAAGTTGTTTTTTCTTCTTTCTGCTGAAGTTGTAGTTTGTTTTTTTTGAGCCACTACTATATAGATAGTTTATACAACAACAAAGCCCATAGTACAACTTTATACGGCCTTCAAATGGCCATCTCAGGTTGGGAAAAAATCTTAAGTTTTTTTTTGTTTTTGCTAAATTGAAGTTGTTTTCAAGTTGTTTATCTTCTTTTTTATATATGGTTATTCTTGTTGTTTGTTTGCTTCAGCCCAAAGTAACAGGCTTCATCTTCTTCTTACTACTACTCCATGTGGTTAGTTTGTTTATGCCTCCTCATGTTTTAGAGGTTGTGAGCGAATGAGTGTGAGCTTAGTTGAGTGGCGTGATGCCCCATAATGCTAAATAGTTGTGTAGCTGTTATGTATGAGTATAAGTGCTGTTGGATCATAAAAACAAAACTTTGTTTGAATGTTCCAGAAGTGAGCATGTATACGCCATAATCTGTTGTGATGGAGCCGAAGTGGAAGATGTGATTTTTTAGTGTTGACGGAAATGTACTTGAACAGAGATGAGGTGGTTTTGATTAAGCTGAAGAAGATGTAGAAGTATGAAAACCAAAAAGGAATCTAAAACAAATACCGTGGGTTGTTAAAGGTGTTAAGAAACATAAAAATTCCTTTAGCATTCACCAGCAAATGCCATTGACTGCTTTCTAGTCGTCTACCTTAGTCTCAGCCCACTGTGCCAACTGTTTTGAAAATTTGTTTATGCTGTTTGTTACCCCTTATGGTGGAATATTAACAAACATATTTTATGCATCCGCTCCAACACGACATTAAGCCAATTTTATATTCCAACCATAAAATATACAGTAAGAGAAGAAAATCATGTTCCAACATTGATGCTTGTCTTAAAAGTCTTGATTTTTTTGTAATTTTTTTCTTTAAAGGTGATCATAAGGCACAGAAAAGCTCACTAAAATTAAACATGACGAAGGTCGTTTAAAAATCACATGTTTTTAATGTTGCCTTATCTTGGCAACGAAATCACTGCCATACAAAAAATGGGTTGCCATCTTAAGAGATTTGCAAATTATTCGACTGAATTGAATAAATCCTTCTTAAAAAGATTATTTAATGCCAGAGTATAGGTGGTATTTGCAGCATAATATTATGCTAAGCTATACAACTAAGATAAGAGCCTTTAGTGGAATATAAATTTATGGGATATTTAATGATTTTGTAGCCAGTTGGAGATTTCTTATATAATATCTTAGGAGGCTACTTAATGACATGGCAGAAAATTTTTCAATGAAATCATATCAGAAAAATAAGTATGCAACGTCATATCATTCGTGATAAGACCCTGAACTGGAAAATACATATATATAATGCTATCAATAAAGCTACCGGTGCATCATATGCTTCTCAAAGACTTTTTGTTAGAACATAAAGCTTAAAACCCAGAAAGATCTTCTGGGCTTCTGGAACCATAATAAAGCTCATAGTAACTAACCTACGCTGCCTTGGTATGGTGGAAGAAGTTAGACCAGGTCACGAAAAGGGCTTCACTGGACAAAATTTATCGTCTCATTTCTGTCTCCATAAAGGGGGTCGTTACACATTTTCTAAATGATGAGACTCGCAAATTTGCACTTCACCTACCAGAACCAGAAAATCTGGTGACGTGGTGGGACTCATAAGTTTTATAAAAACATTAATGATTAATCCATATTTCTGGTTTTCTAACTGTACATCAACAGTTCTGATACATCACAGAGCCTTTGATGTTCATATACCAAGTAGGGTAAACATAACTTGGTGGCAGGAATATGCTGATCAAGTATGGGTTACAGATTGTTTCAAACAGTTGAAACTAAAGCAGAAATCTGTGGCTGAAATTTACCAGAGGCCATCCCTATAGGTAATTACCCCTCAAACTTCCAGGCGGAGGTCTTCGCAGTTATCATTTGCATTAGAGAATGACTGAGAAAAAGTTAAGAGGATTAGTCCGGCGCCCCTAAAGGCTTTACTATCATATGAAATCGGGACGGGTGGCGCACTTAACTGCTTGACATCTCTCTATAAACTGGGTAGACACAATAAACTGACTATGAAATCAGGACGGGTGTCGTACTTGACTGCTTGACATCTCTCAATGAACTAGGTAGACACAATAAACTGACACTATGAAATCGGGACGGGTGTCGTACTTGACTGCTTGACAGATATAATTTGCATTAGAGAATGTCTGAGAAGATGTTAGGAGAATTAGTCAGGCGTCCCTTAAGGCTTAAATATCATATGAAATCGGGACGGTTGTCGTACATGACTGCTTGCCACATCTCAATGAACTGGGTATACACAATAAACTGACACTACCTCGCCATGAATATCATTCGGGCAATGGAAGAACGCATTGTCTGGTGCCCATTCATTGAACCACAACCATTATTTTCTATCCTCAGAGGATACATTAGGAAAAATTTTATTCTTAAGTTGGATCTTAACTTCTTCAGTCCACTAGGAGTAGATTTAGACAGCCAAAAGGCTTAATAATGCTAACAGAATGTAAATGCCAAAAGTTATGGTCGCCTAACAAGAGTTTATCTAAGATTACTAATGAAATTTTATACCGGATACTGTGGACTTAGATACCACCAGCTCATTCTTGGCAACAATGTGACGAGGTTATGCAGCTTTTGTGAACTGTACGATGAAACTTCTGTACCTGTACTTTGTGCCTGTCAGACACCATGACCTCTTAGAGCAAGTATTCTGGGAGGCGTATTTTTATCGCCGACTTAAGAAAATTCTACAAGAAAAAGTCTAGTCTAGGTCAAATCGATGGCCAAATTACATCGTTCCCACATAAGAAAGCAGAATGTCCAATTTGATATAAGCTACATGGTACGTAAAATCGTCGTGTTGAAAACAGACGAAATGTGATTTCCCAGAATTGGGCTTAAGAAGAATATAATGAAAATAAATTTTTGTGGAAAAGTAGAAGGTTTCATCAAATTGAATAAACGACAAGCAATTCGTCAGATGTAGTTATAGTCGGAAGAACCTATTAACAGATTTGATAAGTTCAAAGATATATGTATACCGTCCACTATATATTTAGGTGAATTCTTCATACAGGTAAAGGAAGCTCAGTGTATTGTATGTTGCTTGCGTAAATGTGGGGCCATGAATACTAGGTTCTGGAAAATTGGTGGATATATCCACTATTGGAGGGGAGGCACTTACAGCCGAACGGGTTTTGCTTTAGGTGATGACCAAAAGCATCGGACGTGATCTATAGCATGCCAGATACAGAATTTATCGATAGATTGAATATATGATCAAGCGGAATATCAGTTAAAGCAAATACCAATAGGATTTCGATGCTCCGAACTGGGCGACAAAACGGGCCGAAGAAGGCCATGCAAGACGTAATGTATAAAGGTTAAATATAGTACCATATTGTACTGGAATAGAGCATTAACCTAGCACTCTCCCAGAAGTAGGCTTTGCCCCATATTGGTAGCAGGTCAGTTGGAAATAATCGGCGATGAAAGAACGAATGTAAGTTCTCGCTATAAATGAAGGAAACATCGAAAAGTTAACCTGACAAATGCAAAAAAGTTCGGCCACTTGGAGTAATTAAACAGTGAATAGAACCTTGGAGAATATATGAGATAATTCTAACGAGAAGACGACGAAAAATTTTCTAAGAATAAGAAAGTTTGAGGTTAGTATAGTGGTTCATACATATTCTGAGTGGGCAATTTGGATTACGGGCATGAGGAGAAGAAAGAAATCTCTATAACACTTCATTTGTCATTGCCAGGCTTCGCTTTTGGAGCGATGTTATTCCAATGTTCCATTGTTGTTACTACTTCCAGCAATCTGAAATTCTGAACATCGGATAAAGCACTAAACAAACCATAACAATTGCAATAGGAACAGGATCTCGTGTTCTGTCAGCTTGGGACACAGAAAAAGAAATTGATATGACTTTGATATTGAGAACTTGATAGTAGCATCTGAAGATTTAACTCCATGATTCCATTTGATAGTTGCTCAATTGCCCACGTTCATATTAATGATCGATGTCTTGAGGGCGCTTAGTTCTTGTATTGTTCTCATGGAAGTATCGATGTTTTAAATATTCGATTCACATAAAGACATCATCAAGCTTATCCCAAAATGAGTTTCAAAACACGAATATAAACATATAGAGATCAGGTCGTTCTGTATGATAGTGCCTAGTCCAACTATTGTTCATTCGTTATTTGAATTAATTTTTGTTTTTAATTGCAGTTTTTCTTATAAAATAACTTTTCCCACAAACTGTCAACTCTAGCAATTAAAACACTTTAAATTGTAGCTAAATTATATATTGTCCACAACATCACGTGCCTTTCAAGTTGGCAACACTGCTGCTGCCTTGCATATTTCTGTGTTAAATACTGGTAATTTTGTGTTATTAAAAATTTCTTTTTTTAAAAGGTCTTAAAAAGTGACCACAAAAAAAGCAAATGCTTCAAAAACATTTCTCATCATCCTTAATAAAAACGTCCAAAGAAAGGCAAACAAAAAATACATGCTGACCAAACTAAAACGTCAGTAAATGTTAATTGCATTTGTCTTCTCCTCATCATCAGTCACTTATTTATATGTGCGATTTTAGCCATTTACAAACAAAAAAAATGTCTTTTACTTTTTTTTTTTTTAATAAATCTTTCTTTATTCTCTTCTTGTTTTCTTTAATTTCCCATCATAAAATATCTGTTTAATATTCATGTGATTGCATTTGCGCATGCGTACGTCTGAGTGACTAAACGCAATTTGACTGCATTTCTTTTGTTGGTGTTTTTTGAACTTATGTCTGCATTATGCAAGCGGTCAAAATGATTTTTTGCAGAAACTGTTGTTTGACTTCTGTAAGTAGATTGTGTTTTTTCGTTTTTCAATTTTTGGGCAAACTTTTGTTATAATCAGTTTAGCAAAGGAATGAATTCTTAAAATGGATGTGCAGCATACCAACTTACATATCAGTTATGTTTGTAAAAGAATACTTGAAGAACCTTGTCTTGATCTCTGCAGTTAAGAAACTGGAGATTAGCGAGTTCTGTACTAAATAATGGTTTTCAATACGTTAGTTTTCTGTCTCTCAATACGCGATAACTTGAAAAAAGTTGATCTTTAAACCAGGGAAGGATACGACTAAGGAATCATACGGGCAGATAAGTATTCAATCTGTACCCTGGCACTATGTCTCTCCCAGCTATCTTGGTATTTAATAGAAAAACCTTCAATCAGATCTCATTGGGATTAAGACCAACTTGACAAAAGTTGATCTTGAAACCAGGGAAGGATACGACTAAGGGATAATCATACCGGCAGATATTCCATCTGTCCCTTGGTGCTACCGCCGGGGGCCTGTTATCTTGGTGTTATTGATAATGATCAAATGTATCTTCGGCCTTTCCTTGGAATGATTTAACATGGGGTCTAACCAGATTACCATATAATCTGGTACCACCGGCGACCGGTGACCTAGTCTTGACCGTTAAATTGGTTGAGGTTGGTTCGGTTTATACCCAAATTCGCGGGGAGTGAATGTGGGTTCAAGGACTGATATATCCAAATGCCACATGTGACAGAGCAACTTATGCTGGATTCCTGAACCCGTTGAGTATCTCTTACTCTTGGCTGGGTATTTCGGACTACTAAATACGTCTCTAGGTGCTGCTGCCGAATCAACAGAGCCATCTCAGTAGTGTGGTTTCGCCGGTTTTAAGAGGTTAAGGAATGCACTGGAATGGGTCATTAGTTGATAGGGGTTGCATTTTATATAATGCAATCTTTCATGACCTCATAAGGGTGGTCACTTTCTGGTATACCGGAAAATTTATTTCACCTGATGTTGGGACTGAACTAGAACTGAACTAGAAATGAAATCGAACTGAACTAGAACTGAACAAGAACTGAACTAGAACTGAACTAGAACTGAACTAGAACTGAACTAGAACTGAACTAGAACTGAACTAGAACTCAACTAGAACTCAACTAGAACTCAACTAGAACTCAACTAGAACTGAACTAGAAGTGAACTAGAACTGAACTAGAGTAATGCCTAATGACAAATTACCCAAACACGCCCTAAGAAGTTAAAAGCTATGACTATACGGCTGTCAGATCTAACAATATTGTCAATGTGCTGACAATGACCTGACAATAACATATTTCCACCACAGTATAGATTGTCTGTCCACACGGTTGTAAGACATTTGTCAGAATATCTGACAAAACATTGCAAGACAATATTGTTAGGCAAAATATTGTCAGTTCACACGGTAGTCAGAATTTATTTTTGCCGCGCTAGCAGTTCGTTTATATTTTTTCGCTTTTGTTTTTTATCTGACAATGACGCCACTGTCATAAGTTAAAACTTCTGACAATATGAAATGTTCTGATAACGTCTGGCAATTTCTGTGGCAAATGAAACGAAGTGTGTTTACACAATCGAAAGATTTTTTAAAATTTTTTCTTTAAGCAACAATGTCGCCATTGTCATATCTTAAAACTCTCGCACCTGACAATATGTCATGTTCTGACAACATCTGGCGATTTTTGTGGCAAATGAAATGAAGTGTGTTTACACGATTGTTTTTTACAATTTTGCTTTTAAGCAACAATCTGACAAAGATTTGACAATGCTTTTTCTGACAATATTGTCAGACACAAATTGTAAGTTTAGACGACATTTTCTGTAAATTTTTCTGACAATATTATTAAATATGACAGCTGTGTAGACATAGCTTAACTAATAATCTCAAAGTATTAACAACACTAAGAAACTAACATCTTACAAGTCAGGAATCTACCTTACAACTCAGAAGATAAACTGGAGTTAAAGACAAGGGTGTTTCTGACACAAATAAGATCAGAATCAATAGGTTTATTGTCTACAGAACCCGCATAGACCATGTAGTTCACAAAATATGAAGTCAATATCCCTACAATACTATTACTGCCTAGTCAAACCAACTTTACGTTTATCAATGTATGTGATGGACTGATATTAGATTACATTCCTTCTAATCCCTGCCAACAGCGATATTAATTTCATCAGTTATAAATGTCTGGATTTATGAATGTATGTTTCATTTTGTCTCGGTATTTGGGTCATTTTGTGGCAGAGTGTCTTTGTGAAGTCATTGTGAAAATGAATGTCAATAATTTCTCTTATACTTGTATAGGTTTTCAACCGATTTTTTATTTTGGTTTTTATTTAATGTTTTAAGTTACATGAGGTTTTTATTGCTTCTTTATTTATATTTTTACTTTTATTTTATTCGTTTTTAATTTAAGTTTTTTTTTTTTTGCTGATTTATCATTTTAAATTGACTGTCGTGTCTGTGGGTCTGCTGCCACTGCTGCTGCTGCCAACTTGCATTAAGTCAATAAAATTGTATTAATTGATGAAAGTAAATTGTTGTTATTTTGTTGAGTGTTTATATTTATTCGTATGCATTTTTACTTTCAAGTTTATCCTTTTATGTAAATATATTTTTTTTAATTTATTACATTTATTTTTATTATTATTATTTGTTATTAAAGTGCTGCTTTAGTGTGTAACCTCTCTTCTGTGGTTTGTATACATATTTTGGAAGGTGTGTTTAAAAAGAAATGAAAAACAATTAAAAAATACTAAAAGGGTTTTAATTTAGTTTTAAACTTAAAAATACTTGCATCAAATATGATGGACGGTATGTCAGATTAGCGACATTTAAACTTGCTGCCCAGAACTGTTATTATAGATGTAATCAGTTAAAACTTTGCAGATTATTACAAGTATGTTCATAATAAACTCAAAGTATATTCTTGATAAGATCAAAGTGTTACATTTCACCACTACAGAAAGTTAGAGCGAAATCCCATGCCAATTTTTCCTTTTCGGTATTAGCGGGCCTGATTATCATTGCGCGGAAGAATAAACCTTATTAAACTATTAACAATACTTTATTAAACATTTGTTAGTAACCCAGCAAACACTTTTATTAAGTAAGTTGGTAAAATGCTAAAACTTACTTAAACAACAACAGCTTTCAATATTCTGCCAAGTCTCCCTATTTTGTTTCTGAAAATTGGTTAGACCATCAGAAATGCTGCTAGTTATACGACCAGATCCATGTTGCTATTTAGTTATCCACTTGTTGAATAACCAGACTGCTCTGGCCCAATTTGACAAAGAATAGAACTAGGACTCTCTTGTGCTTTAGAAAGAACTCGATTAGGCTGCTCACGGGTATAATTACTGGACACGGTATGATTGGCTACATGTCGGAACGTAGGTGCTGTACCCACATTTGTATGAGGAAGAAGAGGTATAGGTACAGAACTTCAATGTGACTGCCCAGCCTCGCAAGAGCACGAAGAATTTTATCTTGGTAAAACTACTTTCCATGATCTGGATTGTCTCACAGTAGTAAATATGATCGGATTTATTGGAAGCTCTTAGCGCAAAGGAATGATAATTGTATGTATACCACAATGGTTCACAAGTCCCTTAGAGTTGGGTTAGTTAGTTAGTTAGTTAGTTAGTTAGTTAGTTAGTTATTTACTTATTTAGTTATTTAGATAGTTAGTTAGTTAGTTAGTTAGTTAGTTAGTTAGTTAGTTAGTTAGTTAGTTAGTAGTTAGTTAGTTAGTTAGTTAGTTAGTTAGTTAGTTAGTTAGTTAGTTAGTTAGTTAGTTAGTTAGTAGTTAGTTAGTTAGTTAGTTAGTTAGTTAGTTAGTTAGTTAGTTAGTTAGTTAGTAGTTAGTTAGTTAGTTAGTTAGTTAGTTAGTTAGTTAGTTAGTTAGTTAGTTAGTTAGTTAGTTAGTTAGTAGTTAGTTAGTTAGTTAGTTAGTTAGTTAGTAGTTAGTTAGTTAGTTAGTTAGTTAGTTTAGTTAGTTAGTTAGGTAGTTAGTTAGTTAGTTAGTTAGTTAGTTAGTTAGTTAGTTAATTAGTAGTTAGTTAGTTAGTTAGTTAGTTAGTTAGTTAGTTAGTTAGTTAGTTAGTTAGTTAGTTAGTAGTTAGTTAGTTAGTTAGTTAGTTAGTTAGTTAGTTAGTAGTTAGTTAGGTGTTAGTTAGTTAGTTAGTTAGTTAGTTAGTTAGTTAGTTAGTTAGTTAGTTAGTTAGTTAGTTAGTTAGTTAGTTAGTAGTTAGTTAGTTAGTTAGTTAGTTAGTTAGTTAGTTAGTTAGTAGTTAGTTAGTTAGTTAGTTAGTTAGTTAGTTAGTTAGTTAGTTAGTTAGTTAGTTAGTTAGTTAGTTAGTTAGTTAGTTAGTTAGTTAGTTAGTTAGTTAGTTAGTTAGTTAGTTAGTTAGTTAGTTAGTTAGTTAGTTAGTTAGTTAGTTAGTTAGTTAGTTAGTTAGTTAGTTAGTTAGTTAGTTAGTTAGTTAGTTAGTTAGTTAGTTAGTTAGTTAGTTAGTTAGTTAGTAGTTACTTAGTTAGTTTAATTAAATTTTATATGTCAAACTAAAAATATGTTAATAAAACTCAATCAAAATTATCGCAATTAATTACAAATAAAATTATTTTCAAATAATAATTCATTCCCATACTGCAACTGTAAAAAGAAGGAAAAAAATCAACATTGATTTCCTTTATGTGAATATTTATAAATTGTACCCGGTTTTCACATTCACATAAAAACATATTAAATTACACACTTTCATTAATTGAACACACATAAAATTAATCATCAACATATAACATATTTTATTAACTTGCAACAAATAAATATATTTAATCAATATTGAATAAAACAAAAAACTAGATTTGCACCACACACATACATAATGTACTATCTATCCACTCGATATTTGCCTTATATTGCTGCC
>NW_023994859.1:0-60000 GCF_015586225.1 Lucilia sericata | reverse complement strand
CTAACTAACTAACTAACTAACTAACTAATCTCAGGGATAAAAATTTTTATATATGATTCATATGGCTGGTCCTATCGTTGTCGGAATATATTGAAATAGTTTTATTTGATACACGTAATAATCTACGCACAGATATTTCGGGCTGAATTCTGAAAATGATCCTGATGTTTCGCCTCAATCTCTGATTTGTCTATATTATAAAACCAAAGTTTGTAAGGTATTTGTAATTCTGAAAGTTTACGCCCTCAATGACCTATTTGACGTGTAAGTTTATACATGGACATATGTATATGTATGTACATTTTTATAACTGCCAAATATTCCTGTCAATAAAACGAACAATCTTAAATGATGTCAATTTATTTATCTTGATAAATTATGGTATATCTAGAAAATTATAAACTGTATTATATGTTTCGCCAATGTAAAAACTATTCAGATTAAAAGAAATTGCTCTAATTTTATTGAATGACCCAATCATTGTCTTGTTTATTTGACTAGAAACTTAAGATAAAATACTTCCTTATAAGCCACAAATAAATACCAAAAAAAAGAGAAAAACAAGATCACTATCAAATGATCTTGTAAAATCAAAATAAGAAATACCAAGAAAATTGTTTCTGAAATCATAAAAACCTACATAAATATTTTTCAAACATGTAATATAACGAAACGAATAAAGAAACACAGTAACAAAACTTGTAAAGTGTCAATATTAATAATTTATATTTAATTATTACAAGAAACAACAACAAAAAACAATAAATGTAGGCTTAAGTTGGTATTTGACTCTAAACTCTTTCTCAATTTTTTGTTTTACTCTCAGTTTGGCTTATATGTTCAATTGCAAATCCATTTGAATATAATTCTAATCCCATATCTAAAGCACAGCCATTCACTGGCCATGATCGCCCAGGCAGAGATTGATGTAAATGATTATTGAAAATGCAAACGATCACACAACGATCAATCGTTTGCAGACACTACAAATGAAGCCATTCATTCGAATCCGAACTCTCAGTACGTACATATACATTGATGTCTAGTCTGAGGTCTTGGGGTTGCTGATTGTAACTCTTACGGTGTATGTGTGTTGATTTTGTTATTTAATCGTAGAAAGAAATAACTTTTAATTTCCGCCACAAATATTTATAAAGTAATTTGAGATTTATAAATTAATTCATTTGCTTTGGAGGCAAATAAACTTGCATGTCTGATAAAATGCCAGGGTAGAGAAAAATTACACCTAGGACTTAATTAAACGGCATAAACTGCAAGATAACTGGAATGGACTGTTGATGATCTACGTTATTTATACCAATAAAACCATTTAGATCTCTCGTAATACCTGCCGCAATGCCGGTATTACGGTATTTTTATGAAAATTCTCTTCCCGCTATTTGGATTTCAACTACAGCCACCACCAAAAAGCCAGGTCAACGAACAACTGGTCAGAGATCTGTCGGTTCAGATATGAGTCAAATACCCCCCTATTTAAGGTCCTGGCAAACCTGAAACACTTGTAGAAACTGTTTTCCCAGCCGATTTCCGTTTAATTAGAATTATCACTCCAACTCTCGATTGAGGTTTTCGAAATACTGATCTCTGATGTAATGTTTAACCTATAAGTCATAATGAAATGTTAACGCTTCATGATCCCAATATTGCCCAATACCTCAGTGCACTTAACTAATAGAGTAAGAGAAACAATTTTGTATAAATAATTATTGCATTGTGACCATAGTTGTTGATCTGTTAGGAATCTGTCTCTAAATGATCTTGTAAAATATCACACGCATATCAAATCCACACAAATATAGACATTATTATACAGACCAGACATGGAAAATTAAGTACTTTAGTATTTTTTTCAGCACTATTTAATATCGAAATATACAGCACATTTTATAACTTTTAGTATGTAGTCTAGTGTATAGTCCAGCCTATAATCAAGTCAACAGTCTAGTCTATAGTCCAGACTATAATCTAGTCTACAGTCTAGTCTATAGTCCAGTCTACAGTCTAGTCTATAGTCCAGTCTACAGTCTAGTCAATAGTCCAGTCTATAGTCCAGTCTATAATCTAGTCTATAGTCCAGTCTATAGTCTAGTTTATAGCCTAGTCTATAGTCTAGTATAATCTATAGTATAGTCTATAGTCTAGTCTATAGCCTAGTCTATAATCTAGTCTACAGTATAGTCTATAGTCCAGTCTATAGTCCAGTCTATAGTCCAGTCTATAGTCCAGTCTATAGTCCAGTCTATAGTCCAGTCTATAGTCCAGTCTATAGTTCAGTCTATAGTCCAGTCTATAGTCCAGTCTATAGTCCAGTCTATCGTACAGTCTATAGTCCAGTCTATAGTCCAGTCTATAGTCCAGTCTATAGTCCAGTCTATAGTCAGGTCTATAGTCCAGTCTATAGTCCAGTCTATAGTCCAGTCTATAGTCCAGTCTATAGTCAGGTCTATAGTCCAGTCTATAGTCCAGTCTATAGTCCAGTCTATAGTCCAGTCTATAGTCCAGTCTATAGTCCAGTCTATAGTCCAGTCTATAGTCCAGTCTATAGTCAGGTCTATAGTACAGTCTATAGTCCAGTCTATAGTCCAGTCTATAGTCCAGTCTATAGTCCAGTCTATAGTCAGGTCTATAGTCAGGTCTATAGTCCAGTCTATAGTCCAGTCTATAGTCCAGTCTATAGTCCAGTCTATAGTACAGTCTATAGTCCAGTCTATAGTCCAGTCTATAGTCCAGTCTATAGTCCAGTCTATAGTCCAGTCTATAGTCTAGTCTATAGTCTAGTCAATAGTCTAGTCTATAGTCAAGTATATAGTCTAGTATATAGTCTAGTCTATAGGCTAATCTATAGTCTAGTCTATAGTCTAGTCTATAGTCTAGTCTATAGTCTAGTCTATAGTCTAGTCTATAGGCTAGTCTATAGTCTAGTCTATAGTCTAGTCCATAGTCTAGTCTATAGTCTAGTCTGTAGTCTAGTCTATAGTCTAGTCTATAGTCTAGTCTATAATCTAGTCTATAGTCTAGTCTATAGTCTAGTCTATAGTCTAGTCTATAGTCTAGTCTATAGTCTAGTCTATAGTCTAGTCTATAGTCTAGTCTATAGTCTAGTCTATAGTCTAGTCTATAGTCTAGTCTATAGTCTAGTCTAGTCTATAGTCTAGTCTATAGTCTAGTCTATAGTCTAGTCTATAGTCTAGTCTATAGTCTAGTCTATAGTCTAGTCTATAGTCTAGTCTATAGTCTAGTCTATAGTCTAGTCTATAGTCTAGTCTATAGTCTAGTCTATAGTCTAGTCTATAGTCTAGTCTATAGTCTAGTCTATAGTCTAGTCTATAGTCTAGTCTATAGTCTAGTCTATAGTCTAGTCTATAGTCTAGTCTATAGTCTAGTCTATAGTCTAGTCTATAGTCTAGTCTATAGTCTAGTCTATAGTCTAGTCTATAGTCTAGTCTATAGTCCTAGTCTATAGTCTAGTCTATAGTCTAGTCTATAGTCTAGTCTATAGTCTAGTCTATAGTCTAGTCTATAGTCTAGTCTATAGTCTAGTCTATAGTCTAGTCTATAGTCTAGTCTATAGTCTAGTCTATAGTCTAGTCTATAGTCTAGTCTATAGTCTAGTCTATAGTCTAGTCTATAGTCTAGTCTATAGTCTAGTCTATAGTCTAGTCTATAGTCTAGTCTATAGTCTAGTCTATAGTCTAGTCTATAGTCTAGTCTATAGTCTAGTCTATAGTCTAGTCTATAGTCTAGTCTATAGTCTAGTCTATAGTCTAGTCTATAGTCTAGTCTATAGTCTAGTCTATAGTCTAGTCTATAGTCTAGTCTATAGTCTAGTCTATAGTCTAGTCTATAGTCTAGTCTATAGTCTAGTCTATAGTCTAGTCTATAGTCTAGTCTATAGTCTAGTCTATAGTCTAGTCTATAGTCTAGTCTATAGTCTAGTCTATAGTCTAGTCTATAGTCTAGTCTATAGTCTAGTCTATAGTCTAGTCTATAGTCTAGTCTATAGTCTAGTCTATAGTCTAGTCTATAGTCTAGTCTATAGTCTAGTCTATAGTCTAGTCTATAGTCTAGTCTATAGTCTAGTCTATAGTCTAGTCTATAGTCTAGTCTATAGTCTAGTCTATAGTCTAGTCTATAGTCTAGTCTATAGTCTAGTCTATAGTCTAGTCTATAGTCTAGTCTATAGTCTAGTCTATAGTCTAGTCTATCGTCTAGTCATAGTCTAGTCTATCGTCTAGTCTATAGTCTAGTCTAAGTCTAGTCTATAGTCTAGTCTATAGTCTAGTCTATAGTCTAGTCTATAGTTGTTAAGGTCTAGTCTATAGTCTAGTCTATAGTCTAGTCTATAGTCTAGTCTATAGTCTAGTCTATAGTCTAGTCTATAGTCTAGTCTATAGTCCCTAGTCTATAGGCTGTCCTATAGTCTAGTCTATAGTCTAGTCTATAGTCTAGTCTATAGTCTAGTCATAGTCTAGTCTTAGTCTAGTCTAGAGTCTTAGTCTAAAGTCTAGGTCTCTCGTCCAGTCATAGTCCTAGTCGTATAGTCTAGTCTATAGTCTAGTCTTGTCTAGTCTATAGTCTAGTCTATAGTCCAGTCTATGGTCTAGTCTATAGTCCTAGTCTATAGTCTATTCTATAGTCTATGGTCTAGTCTATAGACATAGTCTATAGTCTAATGTATTGACTAGTCTTTAGTGTAGTCTCTAGACTATTTCTGCAGTCACGCCTGTAGTGTGAGTCTAGTAGAAAATTAGTTTAGTATGTACTTTAGAATCTTAAAAGTACTCTTTTGGTTTTATGTTAGTACTATTTTAAAATTTCAATTTCCCATACCTGATAACCATATTTAAAGTGTTGCAACGTGAGGTGTTAAGAGTAAAAAACGTGAATGAATATTTTGCTTAAATAAACATTAGGAATTTTTCATCATATTAAAGATCATTACAATTTTCATGATCACAACATATCATAAAACCCTACTTATAATCTACGCACCACATGTATGTAGGTATATATGTACATATTTACATACATATGTACGTTTGGATTTAAATCTCTTATAAAAACAAAATTAACGACAGACAATGGCTTTACACAGTGTGATTAAAACTGACGAGAGTCTGCGTTATTTGATCAATAACTAGGTGAGAAGAAAAAATATTTACAACAATTTGTTGGAATTTTGTTTGTTTTGTTATTTTTTCTGCTTCATTTGCTGTGGTTGTCGTTTTCATTTGGTTTTGGTTGTGGAAATGTGTGAAAAACTTAAAGTGAAAATTAGAGCTATTGTCGCCTGAAAAAAGGGAAACTTTTGAATAGCACTATAAAAAACCACTTCATATGTGTAAACAAAGAAACAGACAGTCGGACGGACGGACGGACGGACAATCGGAGGGAAAGACACACCATATTGTGACCCCTATTCATGACACTCTCATATGTTTCTTTATTTAATCGTTATTAAAATCCTGCTTAAAATATGCTTTAAATTTATGCAAAATAATCAATAATGACACATATGTACGTACATACGTGGTTCGTTTTTGTCTTTAAGAAAAAGTTAATTTTATTTTGTGACAGTATGGCATGTTGAAAACCCTTTAGATAAAGTATTAAATCTTTAAGTACTATAGCGGGAATTTGTCGCCCAAGTGAAAGTAATCATTAATATTGTACTTATTTATATCTAATCGCTATATGTATATGTTATAGAGTAAATGAGAAGACGTGAGAGATATAAACATTCGTGTAATGCTTAGATCCATTTTGAGTCTAATCATCATTCAATGGATTGGAAAGATAACTTGAGGGTTAACTCCGTTTATATATCAATATTTGTTAGATATAAGAGTCCTCGAACTTGATGGTGATTAGCTATATGGTAAAGATGAACTTATAGATCTTTGGGGATTTCAATACTATTAATGCAGAGTGAACTTCATGTAAATCAAATGGTTTAGGTGAGTACCCGCCTTGACGTTCTAACCCCATGGTTATTCCACCACAGAGTTAATTAGAGAGGACCTCCCTTGACTTTTTGTAAAGAGTAAAGAAAACTCAGGTGACAATCCTTGTACATAAATTTAACGGTCCATATACATGTACTCGAGCTATCTAATCTCTTGCTATAGTCAGAGTTTACATTAATCGACCAGAAGAGGAAATGCTAGGTACCACTCCATCAATAACTCGTTAAACAAGACGTCAGACTGAGGTGGTACCTATAAACCTGTTTTAGCCCGTTTTACTCGTAACAGCGATGGTGGCATCAATCGAAAACATCATATCATCGTAACCACATCTGTTAAGACAGAAACAAAGGACTTATACCTAACTAAAAGTGACCCAATACATACATCGGGCCTTTAAACAATATTCTCTTCCAGCTATTAGGTATACAATAGGTGATCGATTATTCGACATTTTCCAAAAACCGGTTTTCGAATAGTTCGAATAGTTGACATTTAAAAAAAACCGGTTGATATTTTTCAAATTCAGAAAAAAACGGTTAACCGGTTTTTCATTACAATTAAAAAAATATATTTTAATTTGAAAAACTTAATGTTTATGTTTAAATTTGATTAATAAAACATGGCCCGAAATGATTTTTAACTGTTTAAAAGATTATAACTTTAGATCTAGTGGTCTGATTTACATTATTTCTTTAATATAAAAAATTAGGAAAAAAGTGGGACACTTCTGTTAAACATAAGGTACTATGTAATCCTAGCTTATTTTAAAAGCCCTGTTTAGGAAATTTGCATAGGCATTCCAACACTTCCATAAAATTTCAGTCGTAAATTAATTATTGTAATTGGAATATAATCTTAAGATTGCTAAATTTTATCAAACAGTTATCCATTTTACAAATAATTTTTTTTAATTAATTAGGAAAATCAAAAAAGTTTAACCAAAAGAGCTGTAGAAAAATATAGTCTAGTTCCTCGACTCGAATATTTTTAAAATTTAGACGGGCTGTATTATTATTTACTTAAAAAATTCATTTAAATAATCTTTGAATACAAAGCAAATAAAAGTATTCGAAACCGGGTTTTAAAAAGTGAAAAAAACCGGGTTATTCGATATTCGAAAAATCAACATTAAGAAAAAACCGACACTGGTAAAGCAGAAAAAACCGGTTTTAAAACCGGTTGAAAAATCGAGTCGATCACCCTAGTATACAAACAAATGGTTCCTGCGATGCCAGATAAAGAAAGACTCCCTCTTTTTAAGGCCACGGTGGATATGCTGCACTTATAGCACTTCTTTTCCCGAGGATTCCAATAATTTTTATGGAATATATTTTTTCTAAAGTGAGTTTCCCATATCGGAATAACACCTAGAGATATTTTGCATGTTTGAACCACTACAAAAGGAAATCAGTTAGCCAAAGTCAAATATCCATGATGATAATGTGATGCTCTGTATTTGGTGGAACCTAAAGATTCTTATCTATTATGAGCTTCTAAACTCTGACCATAACATCACGGAAAACCTGTCATAAATACAACTGACTCGTTTGAAGCTAGTTTTGGCCGATAAATGATCAGAACATTCGGTAAAGCATGAAAGTTCGGTCACATGGTGAAATTCCTATTAAAAACTATTAAGCAAGAAGTGTTTGAAAAGTTTTACCTCAATTACCTTATAGCCTAGAGACAAGGTCCTCGTCCTCTTACTATTTATTTGGGTCAGTGCAGAACGCTCTCTTTGAGATACGCTTCAGAACGTGGTATCCGAAATTGAATTAATTCATAATTGTCTTAATACATTCAGCATCTAGGGATCGGAAATCCTGCACGTTGTTGTTGAAGCCAATGTGACAGTTGGGTGTGGACCTTATAGTGGAGACATTATTGGATAATCGTTGGTTTCTTTAGGATGACACAGGATTTAAACAATAAATCATTTGCCTTAATAATTTGGAAATTAGACGCCTCGGAAATGCGCTTTGATACTTTTGAACTTCTTCTTGTATTCATATTCTTTTGTTAAAGGCCGATATCCGTAGAACTAATATTAATAGCAAAGTCTTGGAACATTTGACTGACAGGTTAGAGAAATATGCACATAATATCGTAATTGGTTATTGGGCTAAAGTAAACCTAGGTGCAACTTCTTCCTCATGCCTCAAATATTTTGTTTCTAAAGATAAATCTGTTACACCCTTACCCTAAGCTAATCAGGTCCGTATTTGGTAACACTTTCGACTTATAAGTTCAAAAAATTCTGAGAAAAAAGTAATTGTCTCTTGATCACAATCCTTTTCGACATCTAAGTCGAATGTGTGATAAAAAAAACAGAGCTAATTATCTTAGGGTAAAGATGACACAGGTGACAAATACTTTTTTCTTGTCCTTCGCGCATAATCGTTCAATTGTCCAATCCTCTGCTCCAAATCCCCTATTGGAACGCTTAATTAAAGTTCACCTTGCTTCAATCTCCAAAATTGCAGGAGGGAACCAAACTCCTATTTAAAACAGTATTTGGTCGATAGCGATGATTTCTATGCTTATGCTGGAATAGAGTTCGTCAACTGCTCGGATGAAATTTTTAAAAAAGACATTAGTATAGTAGTGTTCACATGCCTGCTATAATTCTGAACAGTTATTGTCTGGGTTGCCCTAAACTTCTATAGTTCAAGGGTTTCTCCATGCAGTGTGTTACAGAATGTTGGAACTCGCACGTTTTTTACATCTTAGGTATCCCTTTGAAGGGTTTTCGAAACTTTCCTGCCATATCATATGATTGTGCGGGACATTCTTATACTGTATCTTATTGGACAAGATGAGAACATATTTCTTTATCTTTAACTAGTTTAGGACAAACATTGACATTGGTTTTTCTATTTTAAATTTAAAGAAACAATTCCTTTACACTTCTGAGCAATATTATTACTTATGTTTGGAAATTTTGCCTTAAAATTATTGATAAATTGCAAAATCACGACTAAAGTATACAAAACATTTTATGTAGCACAATTATCATGTACTGTAGGGTACAAGTATACCAAAATATAAAAAAAAAAAACATAAATAACATAAATTGCATTTAAACATGCGAACACACAATTTGCATAAATTGATAGTTTTTTTAAAAACAGAAAATAATAAAATAAAAAAAAAACAATAAACAAATTATAACAAACATATGAATGTATTATGAAGCGAAGAATATGTCTGCATAAATCCAGCATAACAAATTTTGTATTTTATTTCGCTTCTTTTTAAAAAAAGTAATTAAAACTGCAGCTTAAAAATTTATGAACAAAAAATATATTGTGACACCCCAAAATTATCTGCTGATTTGTTTTGAGACATAAACTTAAATTGAAAACAGACAAAAGTACTCCAAGTGCATAGCATACATGTTACTGCTGCTGCTTGCAATCCAAGTGTTAAAGACGTGCTTAATGATGGAAAAGGCATGAATCGGTTTTAAGCTCAATTTACTTAATATGACATCATGTGTTGTGTGAAAAGGGGGTGTTGTTAATATTTAGATATATTAAAGATCTTGTGCACATGCACATAATTTAAAAATAATCAAAATTCTGTTTCTCATTAATTTCAGCATCAGCTGATTATTATAATGACAGCATGCAGAAGAATGGATAGATAAACTTGATAATATTCATATATTTCTTAATTTTGTCTAATTTTTGGGTCTAAACTTCAAAATGCGGGAATCACAACAGTTTGTTTTACTTAACTTCTTTAACTTGATAAAAGGTCCGCTAAAGCACTCCGATTACTCGCCAAAGCTAATGGTAAATGGGTTTCATACGAGAGGGAACTTTTGAGGTTTAGAAGTGATGATTTCGACATGGAAAACAAAGATCACTCCAGTCAGCCAAGAAACTTTGAAGTTCATGAATTAGAGGTATTACTCCATGAAAATTGTTATAAAACTGAACAATAGCTTACAAAATTATTAGGAGCTACAAAACGTATGCGAGTAGCAGGTGTTACCCAAAAATAGTGGAATTGGGTACCATAGAAATAAAAGCTAAAAGATATTTGTAAAGAAAATAATTTTTGTACCAAATCTATACTAGATGGACCTTATTATTAAGAGTCGCTGAAATCTTATTTATTATGAGTTGCTGAAAACTGACCAGATCGTCACAGGCAACGTGTACATGATGCATCTAATTCATTCTCCCTGATGGCCAGACCTCTCTCCACGTCTAACTACTGTCTGCTTGGTTCGATGCAGAACACTTCTCTCCTTTGATCGATGGTGAACTCTTGCCGTCTGATTCATTCTCCAAACCTCTGCCCGATTTAAACAACACTCCTCGTTTGATCCCAACCACTTTCTGTCTAACTACACTCCTCACCTGATTCAATCAAACACTCCTCGTCTGATCCAAACCTCTCCCCGTCTAACTACTGTCCGTTTCGATTGATGCAGAAAGTCTGATATATTCTCCTTGTAGTCAAAGTCTCTCTCTCTCTCTCTCTGTCTAACTACTATCTACTATCGATGCATAGATGCAAAGAAGTGTTTCTTTTATCGATGCCGAACACTCCTCGTTTGATTCAAACAACACTCCTCGTCTGATCCAAACCACTCCTAGTCTAATTACTGTTTGTTTCGATCGATCCAAAACACTCCTCATCTGACTCAAATAACACTCCTCGTCTGATCCAAATATTTGCCCGTCAAACTACTGTCAATGTTAGACGGGATGTCAGTATTAGACGGATGCAGAAACCTTCACTCCTTCGATCGAATCAGAATACTCCTCGTCTACTTGTAGTACAAACCTCTTATCGTCTAATTACTATCTGTTACGATCGATGCAGAACACTTCTATCTCGGATACACTTTCAGAAATAGAAAACGAAGGTTCTAGACACAATATAGATTAGACAGACGAGACTGTAGACTATACTATAGATAAGTCTATTTTCTAGACTATATACTAGACTATGGACTCAACTATAGACAGGGCTATAGAAAGGACTATAGACTAGACTATAGATTAGACTAAAGACTAAAGTATAGAGTAAACCATAGACTAAACTGTAGAATAACCTATAGACAAAACTATAGACTAAACTATAAGCTAAACTATAGACTAGACTATAGATTAGATTGTAGATTAGACCATTGACAAGACTTTAGACTAGACAATAGACTAGACTATAGAACTAGAACTGAACTAAAACTGAACTAGAACTGCGATAGAACTGAACTAGAACAAAACTAGAACTGAACTAGAACTGAACTAGAACTGAACTAGAACTGAACTAGAACTGAACTAGAACTGAACTAGAACTGAACTAGAACTGAACTAGAACTGAACTAGAACTGAACTAGAACTGAACTAGAACTGAACTAGAACTGAACTAGAACTGAACTAGAACTGAACTAGAACTGAACTAGAACTGAACTAGAACTGAACTAGAACTGAACTAGAACTGAACTAGAACTGAACTAGAACTGAACTAGAACTGAACTAGAACTGAACTAGAACTGAACTAGAACTGAACTAGAACTGAACTAGAACTGAACTAGAACTGAATAGAACTGAACTAGAACTGAACTAGATCTGAACTAGATCTGAACTAGAACTGAACTAGAACTGAACTAGAACTGAACTAGAACTGAACTAGAACTGAACTAGAACTGAACTAGAACTGAACTAGAACTGAACTAGAACTGAACTAGAACTGAACTAGAACTGAACTAGAACTGAACTAGAACTGAACTAGAACTGAACTAGAACTGAACTAGAACTGAACTAGAACTGAACTAGAACTGAACTAGAACTGAACTAGAACTGAACTAGAACTGAAATAGAACTGAACTAGAATTAAACATAACTAAAACTTAACCAATACTGGACTGTAGACAAGACAATACACTGGATTATAGACTAGAAAGTACTGAATAAGCCGTAGGCATTTTTCAATATCAAAATTACTGAAAAAGGTACCAAAGTTCTGAATTTTCCATGCCTTCGATATACTCATTTGAATCCCCCAACTGGCCATGTTGATGTCAATAAAGCTTCTTATGTAAATTTAATTTCTTAAACATTGTTGTACAACTCTGATTTAAATAACTTCAACATTTCTTAAGAATAAATTTGAAAATTTGCTTATCTGAAACATTTTGGAAATGAACATGATATGAATTTGCAATTAGCTAGAACCATTTAACAAGTTTGCTCTGCTAAATATATAATTAGCAGAGTAAATTTAACAAAATTCAAAAATTCAGCATAATTTATGCCAAAGTGCGAAATAAACAATTCAACAGGTTAAAATATTTATGTTAATATTAATGAGATTTCTATAAAAATGCTCTATATACAAATTAAATAGACATATTTTGATTATCGTGTACAAAATAAATAAATACATAAAAGTATTTATTACAATTCACGACCATAAACTACTTACTTCTTACATTCCAGAGAGTTTTTTAACTTAAAAGAATGAAATCTTGTAGACACTTAAAAACGAGACATAATTTCGTAAAGTTATAGTCTTAATGACAGTTCTATTTATTAGTTATTTGATCATGTCATTGTATAGTTTAAGATTTCTCTTTTGACATTAAACACATTAAATAAATTTAATTCAATTGAATAGAATTGAACAACCGGATCTTTGCTTGAGAAGCAGAAAGAATCTTGCTTTAACACCCACTTCATTTTTAATAATTATTTAAAAGATAAAGAATATTTTTTCTTAATTCTACTTTTATAAGATCATCTCTTAACATTCCACAAGAAAACAAAATTCTCTTTCAACTATGACTGCTGATGCCGGTGATAATGTTGATTATTGACAATTAAATAATATTTATTGCTTTTTTATTGTAAACAAATTAAGTGTGTATTTATTTTTATAATAATGATTTTCTTTAGTTTTTTGTAAATCATGGTGGTTAAATGGAATTAGAAAACAATATATACAATTGTTAAGACCCCTACGAGTATTCAAGGGGCGCACGATTGTCGTAAAAGTGTAAACAAATTAATAAATAAAAAAAGTAATAACAAGAGAGCTTTTAATAAATAAACTTGACAATTTAAAAGCACAGCTTGTCAATTACAATAATAATACTAAAAACAACAACATTAAACATTTAAGTATGCAAATTTTTGTACAATAAACTAAGAAGAAAAAAACTGCAAGTAATGGATATAAATTTTCAAAATTGTTAGTTGGAAGAAAATGCATTTTCGAGATCCTCTTAATAGAATTTTTTTATAAAAACTCTTCCAAGGTACCCAACCTTCCAAATTGTGAGCAAGTTATCTAGACTTGACCGCCTCTGGTTGCTTGTAGTTTGCGAAGAATCTGTGGCCATCGTCGTAGGTGGCTCGATGACCTCGCCAGACCCAGTCGTTGCACCTTCCTTGGCATTTTGAACAAAACATCTTTAGTGGCGAAATAAACCATATATTTGTTCTTGACAAGGCTAATCTTGGAGTTCTGGTCGAAAGCTAACACAAGAGTATCCCTAGGATCCACTTTCCTATGAAGACAACACACACCTTCCATCCCGGATCATATTACCTTGGTCAAATCTCCTTGTTTTTATACCCACCATCAAAAAAGATGGGGGTATATTGATTTTGACATTGTAACACATCCAAATATTGGTCATAGACCCACAAAAGTATATATATTCTGGGTCCTCATTAAATTCTAAGACGATCTAGCCATGTCTGTCCGTCCGTCTGTCTGTCTGTCTGTCTGTTGAAAGCACGATAGAGTCCGAATGGAAAGAGCTGGAGGGTTGAAATTTCACATAAATATTTATAGGTAAGGTTTGTTTGGTATTGAAAATGGGCAATATCGGTGCACGTTTTCGCATAGCCCCCATACAAGTGGCCCCTCGAAAAGCAGCTTTAACAGCCATAACTTGTTTAAAAATACGAATATAGCGATGAAATTCGACATAAGTAAGTTTCTTGTGATCCAAAATCACTATGCAAAATTTTATGAGGATCGGTTAAAAATACTAGTATATAGATGAAATTCGACATAAGTAGGTTTCATACTAGTTAAAATCTATCTAAAAAATTTTATGTTGATCGGTCCATGATTGACCCTACCTAAAAATACTAGTATATAGATGACATTCGACATAAGTAAGTTTCATGCTAAAAAATTTTATGTTGATCGGTCCATGATTGACCCTACCCCCATATAAGGTCCCCTTCAGAAAATGACTGCAACGCTCATTAATGGCTTAAAAATACGAGTGTAGCGATGAAATTCGACACAAATAAACAGGTTGACACTTGGTAGTTGTCTGTCATTCCGTAGAACGTTCTTTATGATCTGAGAATGGAACTGATGTAATTGGTGAACGATCGGGGAAAGATTCCTCTGCGCGACAGGGGACTAGTTCCGATTTAGTAGACCTTTTACTTCAGGGAAGTTCTCGGTGCTGTTGCCATCTCAACAGGAAGCATATTGTTTCATCCTACGCACGGGCTTCAAAAGGTTAAGGAATGCACTAGAATGACATTTTAAATAATGCAATCTTTGATGGCATAAAAACGGTGGTCACTCTCCGGTTTACCGGAGGATTGATGTTGGGGTAGTCTCCCCTTCCATTGACTTTAGCTCAGTGATTGCTTTTTCCCTGTCGGGGTTTGCATTGGGATTGATCTCGGGGTTTGCATAGGATTGATTGGGATTCCGCCCCCTTGCGGAATGGCAGGCAGCATTCCGCAACTGGGCTACTATGACAAGAGATTACATAGCTCTAGTACATCAGCAAAGTGCTTGTACATGGACCGGTACAGCCATGTACAAAAATTGCCACCTAAGTTCTTCATAGAAGGATTCAGGGGCGCGTGGTAGACCGTCTCAAGCCAACCCAGTGGATGAAAGAAGACCACCGTGAAATAAGTCCGTCAAGGCAGGTGTTCACGTTAAACACTTAGACGTCATGCCTATAAAACACATCCCACTTCTCAAAGAATTTTAAATAATCGCTCATTCTGTCCCATGAACACAGTAGACTTCGAGAGTATAAAAAGATCCCACTTCTTAACCAATGACCTCAAACATGACCCTACAATAAATTGCTTTTGCAAGTTGTTAATCACCTTCTCTCTCTCTCTCTCTCTTGGAATATAAGTTCTCCTGGTAACCTGCAGCCAGTAACGATGCTGTGCGTACAGTCATTAGTGCTTTGATATTGATATTGACAAATAATTCATACAATTGTTCTTGACTAAGGCTACCTTTGGAGTTCTGGTCATTAGCTACCACAAGAGTAGCACTCTTTTTCCTATGAAAAATCTCCCATTTTTCCAAGTTCAATTAAGCACCCATGTAAGACCCATGTAAACAGTAGACTTTGAGAGTAAAAAAAGATCCCTATTATTGATCTGTCAAAGCTTAGCACAGATCCCGAGATGAGGAATACTTTCCATCAAGGTCTTTAGGTAACAAACAACATCATGATTCTTAAATCCCCAATGAATTCGCTGTTCATGATCTCTATTGATTGTTTGGTCTTTAAAGCGATTACTTGGTATTCTATTGTTGACCAGACCTTGTACTGATCTATTGGAAGTTCGCACAGATCGTTCCAATGTCTTATTTGTTTAGCTTCTTCTTCTGCGTTTATGAAGGCTACTTTTTCGACGCCCTTTCCTTCGAAACTGATTTGACCGGCGTGCTCGTCTTTATAATATCATAGTCCCCATTACTCGTAGAATTCAATCTGTAGACTACTTGGTGAAGAATCATTTTCCTTCTTTCATATGTTCTCAGAGTTTAGCTTCTCGCGAGATCTTATTGCCTTATAGGTTGAGAGGGAATCTAATATATACTTCAGAGTGTCTTGTGCCAATATGATCTTCTGCAACATCTTCTTAAACTTCCTTTTCTGTGCCCCAGATAGCTGACGAAGCTATACTTTCACTTTTCGTTCCACTATTCGTTTTAGACATACTGTTATCATCTAAGAATTATGAACAGGAAACTTTTCCTTTGCCACCGTCTAGCTTCCTCATCCTCGTTTTTCGGACCTATTTTGAGCCACCCTTACCTTCTTTTGAGGCAACTTACATTCGGAATATCTGTTTTGGTGGTGTCACCCTCATATATATCTTACTTTTTGGGATTTGCTGGGATGATGTCGTTATTATCATCCAGTTTTTTGGTCCGCGGGGAATACACGATTCTCAGATGGTGGACAATCTACTCTCTTTCAACTTAAGTGAACTATAGCTGGAAGAGAACAAATTGTCCATCACTATACGACACACGGTAGGAAAAACTGAAAAAACTCCCCAAAGAGTTGTTATATGTTTCCATTTGATTGTATTTGGAATAAAAGATTTCCTATTCCCTTCCCTGAGATGAAAACATTGGTAAGAGAATCCACCTATTTACCATCCTTTCAAATTAAATCAACTACTTCATTTTTATAAAAAATTTTAGATTTTTCTAAATTACGGAAAAGCTCTTTTTCCTTAATACAACTATTCAGAGTGACTATATGCAAAAACTTTTAATTAAACGTAGCTGTATATTATTGGTTAATTTAAATAGAATTTATGGTAAAAATTTAATAAAGACATTTTAAATCTAGAGATTTACGATACAAAACGTGAGCCTCTACAATATTGAAGTGTTTTTTTTTTCGAATACTTGACATTTAAGACAAATTAAACAAGTTTCAGTTTTCATTGCTCTTTAGCACTGCTGCTAATTTTGCTCATAAATTATACGCCAAAAATAGAAACATTTTTAGAATTAATAATTTCTTGTACTAATTTTAACACCTTTTCAAAAATATTAGCAAACTATAAAGTTAGTAGTAAAGGCCACTGAGAGAATAAACAATAAAAAATTAATGTTCCAAAAAATACTTAAAAAATATGAATACCGTGAACCTATTCATGCCATTACCCATTAAACTTATTAACCCGCATACATATTTGAGAAACGTTGGAAGCAAAAAAACAGAAATCCACCAAAACAAAAAATTTTAACAAAGATTGATGTGGTTGGTAGCTTAGCAAAAAAAAAAAAAAAAACAAACTACTTCGCCAAGTTACAGAAAATCCAAACTCAAGTTCATGAACTCTCCTTAAATATTTTAAAATTATACTTTTTCTTTGTGGTTTTTTGGAGTTTGTTTTCGTTTTCAAGTTTTTTTTTTGAAAACCACAGGAAACCGTTTGAAAAACGCAACCAACGATCATATGAAATCATGCAAAACAAAATTATTAAATACTGCGAGTATTGCTTTTAAAAAACTATATAAAATAAAACTATATACTAATTTAAAAAATATTAGTTTTAAAAATTAGAGTGACCAGATTTGTATTCTAGACTAGACTATAGACTAGACTATAGACTAGACTATAGACTAGACTATAGACTAGACTCTAGACTAGACTATAGACTAGACTATAGACTAGACTATAGACTAGACTATAGACTAGACTCTAGACTAGACTATAGACTAGACTATAGAAAAGACTATAGACAAGACTATAGACTAGACTATAGAAAAGACTATAGACAAGACTATAGACTAGACTATAGACTAGACTATAGACTAGACTAGACTATAGACTAGACTATAGACTAGACTATAGACTAGACTATAGACTAGACTATAGACTAGACTATAGACTAGACTAAAGACTAGACTATAGACTAGACTATAGACTAGACTATAGACTAGACTATAGACTAGACTATAGACTAGACTATAGACTAGACTATAGACTAGACTAGACTATAGACTAGACTATAGACTAGACTATAGACTAGACTACTAGACTAGACTATAGACTAGACTCTAGACTAGACTATAGACTAGACTATAGACTAGACTCTCGACTAGCTATAGACTAGACTTATAGAAAAGACTATAGACAAGACTATAGACTAGGACTATAGAAATAGGACTATAGACAACTATAGACTAGACTATAGACTAGACTATAGATAGACTAGACTATAGACTAGACCTATAGACTAGACTATAGACTAGACTATAGACTAGCCTATAGACTAGACTATAGACTAGACTAATAGACTAGACATAAAGACTAGACTAATAGACTAGACTATAGACTAGATATAGACTAGACTATAGACTAGACTATAGACTAGACTATAGACTAGACTATAGACTAGACTATAGACTAGACTATAGACTAGACTATAGACTAGACTATAGACTAGACTTAGACTAGACTATAGACTGACTATAGACTAGACTATAGACTAGACTATAGGACTCGGACTATCGACTAGACTAGGACTAGACTATAGACATAGACTATAGACTAGACTAGACTAATAGACTAGACTATAGACTAGACATAGACTAGACTATGACTAGACTACAGACTAGACTATAGACTAGACTATAGACTAGGACTATAGACTAGACTATAGACTAGGACTATAGACTAGACTACAGACTAGACTATAGACTAGACTATAGACTAGACTATAGACTAGACTATAGACTAGACTATAGACTAGACTATAGACTAGACTATAGACTTGACTATAGACTAGACTAGACTATAGACTAGACTATAGACTAGACTATAGACTAGACTATAGACTAGACTATAGACTAGACTATAGACTAGACTATAGACCTAGACTATAGCGGTTCCCACAGATTTTTACTTCGCGGACCCCTTGAAGAACTTATTTAATTTCGCGGACCCCCATACATATTTTGATATCTTATAGTTCTAATAATTGTCCATCCAAAAATTGACCTAGTTCATTAATCCCTAGGTCTAATAAATGTAGAGATGTCATATCTATAAAATATTCCCGTACATTGAGAATATATAATATTTCAGATAGGTTTTCAATTGCATGTTTTGAAGATAGAATGACTTCTTTGTTGATATGTTAACATGATGTTTAATTTTATGATCGTGAGATCTTTCATGTTCATTTTTCTTCAAGGTAGCGAAAAGGTTTCTTTATCAAATATTGTCACATGTGCTTAAGGAGTCACGTTTCAAAAATTTGTTGCGATTGCAAAGGGTGAACTGAGTAAGTGAGCTAAGTTTTCGGGAAAATAATATAAGAAAGTTGGACTTCTTCTATGTTGTTGCGGAATGCGTTATCCGCATAATATATGATTTGAACTCTTTGTTAAAGTACTGTGAATTTGGAACTTAAATTTGAATTTTAAAATACCAACGAATTATTTTACTTCATGGTTTTTGGCTACATATTTACGCGAAACGCTATGGATTTTCTGATGTTAATTTAATAATATGTATTGGTCGACAAAATCAAGTTAAAATCTGTGTATCACGTCGGATTGGAATATTTATAAAGAGATGCATAAATAGTCACCTCTGTTTTGACTATAGACTAGACTATAGAAAAGACTATAGACAAGACTATAGACTAGACTATAGACTAGACTATAGACTAGACTAGACTATAGACTAGACTATAGACTAGACTATAGACTAGACTATAGACTAGACTATAGACTAGACTATAGACTAGACTATAGACTAGACTAAAGACTAGACTATAGACTAGACTATAGACTAGACTATAGACTAGACTATAGACTAGACTATAGACTAGACTATAGACTAGACTATAGACTAACTAGACTATAGACTAGACTATAGACTAGACTATAGACTAGACTATAGACTAGACTATAGACTAGACTATAGACTAGACTATAGACTAGACTATAGACTAGACTATAGACTAGACTATAGACTAGACTATAGACTAGACTATAGACTAGACTATAGACTAGACTATAGACTAGACTATAGACTAGACTATAGACTAGACTATAGACTAGACTATAGACTAGACTATAGACTAGACTATAGACTAGACTATAGACTAGACTACAGACTAGACTATAGACTAGACTATAGACTAGACTATAGACTAGACTATAGACTAGACTATAGACTAGACTATAGACTAGACTATAGACTAGACTATAGACTTGACTATAGACTAGACTAGACTATAGACTAGACTATAGACTAGACTATAGACTAGACTATAGACTAGACTATAGACTAGACTATAGACTAGACTAGACTATAGCGGTTCCCACAGATTTTTACTTCGCGGACCCCTTGAAGAACTTATTTAATTTCGCGGACCCCCATACATATTTTGATATCTTATAGTTCTAAATAATTGTCCATCCAAAAATTGACCTAGTTCATTAATCCCTAGGTCTAATAAATGTAGAGATGTCATATCTATAAAATATTCCCGTACATTGAGAATATATAATATTTCAGATAGGTTTTCAATTGCATGTTTTGAAGATAGAATGACTTCTTTGTTGATATGTTAACATGATGTTTAATTTTATGATCGTGAGATCTTTCATGTTCATTTTTCTTCAAGGTAGCGAAAAGGTTTCTTTATCAAATATTGTCACATGTGCTTAAGGAGTCACGTTTCAAAAATTTGTTGCGATTGCAAAGGGTGAACTGAGTAAGTGAGCTAAGTTTTCGGGAAAATAATATAAGAAAGTTGGACTTCTTCTATGTTGTTGCGGAATGCGTTATCCGCATAATATATGATTTGAACTCTTTGTTAAAGTACTGTGAATTTGGAACTTAAATTTGAATTTTAAAATACCAACGAATTATTTTACTTCATGGTTTTTGGCTACATATTTACGCGAAACGCTATGGATTTTCTGATGTTAATTTAATAATATGTATTGGTCGACAAAATCAAGTTAAAATCTGTGTATCACGTCGGATTGGAATATTTATAAAGAGATGCATAAATAGTCACCTCTGTTTTGGAAATATATAATTTTAGTCCTTTCAAACGAGAACACTTTTGCTTACAATTTGATAAACTTAAATCTGTAATAAGCTTGTCTTTGAATTGAACTTCATACTCCGGAATACCTGTATCCCTAATTTAATTGTAAGGCAGAGTATTATTTGTCTGAAATAAAAACCATTATTTCAGTACATATACAGGAAATAAAAATTACAAATCACGCAGTACTTTACTTTATAAAAGTTATACAATAAATTTGTAGGGCCTAGCTTCTTCCTGATAAACAACCGAAAAAATAAAATTCAAAAAGTCACCAAAAAATTTGGGATTATTTCACAAAAATTGGAGATATTTGTACATACATATAAAAGCAGGATATTGTTTATTCATGGTTTTTTTCGTTCGTCTTCGCGGACCCCCTAGGATTTTACTACGGACCACTAGGGGTCCGCGGACCCCCATTTGGGAACCGTTGGACTAGACTATAGACTAGACTATAGACTTGACTATAGACTAGACTAGACTATAGACTAGATAGACTAGACTATAGACTAGACTATAGACTAGACTATAGACTAGACTATAGACTAGACTATAGACTAGACTATAGACTAGACTATAGACTAGACTATAGACTAGACTATAGACTAGACTATAGACTAGACTATAGACTAGACTATAGACTAGACTATAGACTAGACTATAGACTAGACTAGACTATAGACTAGACTATAGACTAGACTATAGACTAGACTATAGACTAGACTATAGACTAGACTATAGACTAGACTATAGACTAGACTATAGACTAGACTATAGACTAGACTATAGACTAGACTATAGACTAGACTATAGACTATACTATAGACTAGACTATAGACTAGACTATAGACTAGACTATAGACTAGACTATAGACTGGACTATAGACTAGACTATAGACTAGACTATAGACTAGACTATAGACTAGACTATAGACTAGACTATAGACTAGACTATAGACTAGACTATAGACTAGACTATAGACTAGACTATAGACTAGACTATAGACTAGACTATAGACTAGACTATAGACTAGACTATAGACTAGACTATAGACTAGACTATAGACTAGACTATAGACCTAGACTATAGACTAGACTATAGACTAGACTATAGACTAGACTATAGACTAGACTATAGACTAGACTATAGACTAGACTATAGACTAGACTATAGACTAGACTATAGACTAGACTATAGACTAGACTATAGACTAGACTAGACTAGACTATAGACTAGACTATAGACTAGACTATAGACTAGACTATAGACTAGACTATAGACTAGACTATAGACTAGACTATAGACTAGACTATAGACTAGACTATAGACTAGACTATAGACTAGACTATAGACTAGACTATAGACTAGACTATAGACTAGACTATAGACTAGACTATAGACTAGACTATAGACTAGACTATAGACTAGACTATAGACTAGGCTATAGATAGACTATAGACTAGACTATAGACTATACTATAGACTAGACTATAGACTAGACTACAGACTAGACTACAGACTAGACTACAGACTAGACTATAGACTAGACTATAGACTAGACTATAGACTAGACTATAGACTAGACTATAGACTATACTATAGACTATACTATAGACTAGACTATAGACTAGACTACAGACTAGACTACAGACTAGACTATAGACTAGACTATAGACTAGACTATAGACTATACTATAGACTAGACTATGAGCTAGACTATAGACTAAACTATGGACTATTCTTTACTTTAGACTAGGCTATAGACTAGAGCTCAAACTTGACTAGACTAAAATCTAAACTATATACTAGACTATTAGACTAGACTATAATCTAAACTAAGGTCGATACTATAGTCTAATCTAAAGACCGTACTATAGTATAATCTATAGATTAGATTTGTTATCTAAACTTTAGCTGTATACTAGGCTGTAGTCTAGACTGTAGACTAGACTATAGTCTGAACTGTAGACTTGACTATAGTCTAAATGCTGCCGACTGTACCTATGTCAAAACTATAGACTAAACTATAGTCTAAACTATATGCTTGTTTGTAGTCCAAACTATAGACTATAGAGTAGACTATAGTCTATATTCTAAACTATAGACTAAACTATGGTTAAACTAAAGACTAAATTATTGTCTAAAGTATAGATTAGACTGCAGTCTTAACTATTGATTACACTAAAGTGTAAACTTTGGACTAGACTATAGTGAAAACTATAGACTAGACAATAATGTCAAATATAGTCCAGACTATAGTGTAGACTATGCACAAGATAAGGGTATGAAAGTAGAGTCCAGACTATAATCTAAGCTACATATTATGCTGTATCTTAAACTATATGGTCACCCCTTCAACAGTTAAACCATAGAAAAAATCTATGAACTGTAAATAATTGTAGTGCTTTTACCATTTTATGGTTTTTTAGCTTTAGGTGATACGAGTGCGCGCCATTATTAAAAAGAAAACCAAAAGTTGATTTTATTATTTTCTAAAAATTTCAATACCCAAGGTCAAAACAACTTATTGGACTCACATGCGAATACATATAGCAGCAATGTTTTTATTTTAAATATTTATCTATGCAAAAAACGACAAATTATTATTATTACTTATGGCAAAAACTAAAACATTTCGAGATAAAAAACAAACATTGAAATGGCAAACGAATTGCGAAAAAAATCTAAATAAATAAAGAAAAAATTGCAATTAATTAACTGATTTGATGTTAAACAAGGGTTGGCTGATTCGATCGACTGACGCTGACTTTAGCTAAGGCTTAATCCAAAGTCACAGCATGCTGTTAGACACCTGTTCAAAGTGGCTTTGGCTTTTTTAAGTGTATTTTTTAGATAAATATGTATTTAACTCACGTCGAAAAATAACATTTAAAGTAAATACTACTACAATGGCGTTAATAATACTAAAAAAAACTTACCTTTATTTTCTTCTTTCGACAGTTTTAACATTTTAAAATTTGCATTTTTTAGACAATGTCTGCCAAAGATAAATATTTTTTATGAAGATCAGTAAAGCGATTAGGAGTGTATATACTTAAATAAAGTGTATTTGAAGTATGACCTTGAGGAGAATTTGTTAAGGGGATTATAAAATAGCATTTTTTGCAAGGTCGTTATACAATAATATAAATTAAGTAAACAAAATATTTAAATTCTCTTAAAATTATTAAAATTGAAATTGATCTGGTTAGAACTGCAAATAAACCGAATGAATGATTTTATTGCAACTACTCATATAAATAAATTGGCAATATTGGTATGATATTTCCCAAGAATACTTTATAAAATCCCCTGAAAGTTGTGAAACTTGTTCTGTACTCGGAACCAGTTCAGACACTCCTTATGGAATCCACGAAGAAGTCATGTTATTGATAAGATAACTGCTTCCAGAACCATTCGAAAGAAGTATAGATGGTTGCTTGAAGTTTCCGAAAAACTTGTTCCCAGAGCGACAAATCAAAAGACCTCCTGCAATAACCGTTCCATAGAATGAATGTCTACCTCATAACGCTTATGCACAACTGGTTCCTAAGCATAGACTATAGTGTAAACTCCAAAGTAGAATGAGTCTAGGGGGGACTGGAGAGAATCCAAACTAGACGAGACTAGACAGAAGGACAAACAAAAGGGGGAAAGAGAGAAGGACGAAGACAAAGAGACACAGACAAGAGAACAACTAACACGAACGAACGAACGAACGAACGAAAAACGAACGAACAAAAGAACGAACGAACGAAGAAGAACGAAACGAACGAACGAGAACGAACGAACGAACGAACGAACGAACGAACGAACGAACGAACGAACAAAACGAACGAACGAACCAACGAACGAACAACGAACGAACGAACGAACGAACAACGAACGAACGAACGAAACGAACGAACGAACGAACGAACGAACGAACGAACGAAGAAACGAACGAACGAACAACGAACGAACGAACGAAACGAACGAAAAACGAACGAACGAACGAACGAACGAACGAACGAACGAACGAACAACGAACGAACGAAGAAGAACGAACGAACGAACGAACGAACGAAACGAAAAACGAAACGAACGAACGAACGAACAACGAACGAACGAACGAAACGAACGAACGAACGAACTAACGAACGAACGAAACGAACGAACGAACGAAACAACGAACGAAGAACGAAGAACGAACGAACGAACGAACGAAAACGAACGAACGAACGAACGAACGAACGAAACGAACGAACGACGAAAACGAACGAACGAACGAACGAACGAACGAACGAACGAACGAAAGAACGAACGAACGAAACGAACGAACGAACGAACGAACGAACGACGAACGAACGAAACGACGAACGAACGAACGAACGAACGAACGAACAACGAACGAACGAAAACGAAACGAACGAACGAACGAACGAACGAACGAACGAACGAACGAACGAACGAAAAACGAACGAAACGAACGAACGAACGAAACGAACGAACGAACGAAACGAACGAACGAACGAACGAAACGAACGAACGAACGAACGAACGAACGAACGAACGAACGAACGAAAACGAACGAACGAACGAACGAACGAACGAACGAAACGAACGAACGAACGAACGAACGAACGAACGAACGAAAACGAACGAACGAAACGAACGAAAGAAACGAACGAACGAACGAACGAACTAACGAACGAACGAACGAACGAACGAAACGACACGAACGAACGAACGAACGAACGAACGAACGAACGAAAACGAACGAACGAACGAAACGAACGAACGAAGAACAACGAACGAACGAACGAACGAACGAACGAAGAACAACGAACGAACGAACGAACGAACGAACGAACGAACGAACGAACGAACGAAAACGAACGAACGAACGAACGAACGAACGAACGAAGAACAACGAAGAACGAACGAACGAACGAAACGAACGAACGAACGAAACGAACGAACGAAACGAACGAACGAACGAACGAACGAACGAACGAACGAACGAACGAACGAACGAACGGAACGAACGAACGAACGAAACGAACGAACGAACGAACGAACGAAACGAACGAACGAACGAAACGAAGAAAACGAACGAACGAACGAACGAACGAACGAACGAACGAAACGAACGAACGAACGAACGACGAACGAACGAAAAACGAAAACGAACGAAAACGAACGAACGAACGAACGAACGAACGAACGAACGAACGAACGAACGAACGAACGAAACGAACGAACGATAACGAACGAACGAACGAACGAACGAACGAACGAACGAACGAACTAACGAACGAACGAACGAACGAAACGAACGAACGAACGAACGAAAAAGAAGAACGAACGAACGAACGAAAGAACGAACGAACGAACGAACGAACGAACGAAACGAAAACGAAACGAACGAACGAACGAACGAAAACTAAACGAACGAACGAACGAACGAACGAACGAACGAACGAACGAACTAACGAAACGAAACGAAACGTCACAAACGAAAACGAACGAACAACGAACAACGAACGAACAACGAACGAACGATACTAACGAACGAACGAACGAACGAACGAAACAACGAACGAAAGAACGAACTAACGAACATACCGAACGAACGAACGAACGAACTAAACGAACTAACGAACGAACGAACGAACTAACTACGAAAACGAAAACTATAACTAACGAACGAAACGAAACAACGAACCGAAACTAACGAAACGAAACTCAACGAACTAACTAACGAACTAACTAACACTAACTAAACAAACTAAACTAACTAACTAAACTAAAAACAACTAACGAAAACTAACTAACTAACTAACTACGAACTAACAACGAACTAACTAACAACAACTAACTAACTAACTAACTAACTAACTAACTAACTACGAACTAACTAAACTAACTAAACTAACTAACAACCTAACTAACTAACTAACTACTACTAACGAACTAACTAACTAACTAACTAAACTAACTAACTAACTAAGGGCCTCAGTTCCCTACCAGTGATTGAAAATATTTCAAAGATTTTTGGAAATTTGGTTTGGTCCAGTTTAGTGTTTTTCGATTAAAAGTATTTTGTGGACCAAAATTACTTTTCAAAAAAAAATATTTTTATTTTGCTCTCATATTTAGTACATTAATAGGCATCGTTTGAGAGATATTCCTAGTAAAAAGTGGCCCTTCCTATTTCAGAATCGGTTTCAATGGTGACAGTTTCCAATTTTTCAGAGATATTTTAAAATTTTTCTGTTAAATCTCCGCTCGTTATACAAATTACCCTTTTCAATAAAATTCTCTAAAATTTCAGAATTTACGACAAACAAGAACAGATGTTTCAGATGATTTTTAGAAATAATCAAAACAACTCTATTTAAATGTGGGTATAACTTAAGAAAGTTGAATTTAATTACATACAAACAAATTTCAAGAACAAATTTATTAAAATACTCTCATAATATTTACAATAAAATGTAAACAAAATACAACATTTCCATTAACATTAACTTAACATTTACATTATGTGTGTATGTATGCATGTGTAATATGTAAAAGATTGAATGAAATAATCCATATGTATGTATGTTGACATACATTTCAAAATAATTGATTGAAATATTGAGAAAATTGTGGTCATTGCCATTAAATTGTTGCTCCGACGCATAAGCAATTTTTTTCTAAATTCATTCATAGATTTTAAGATTTTCTTTATCTTAATGTGAACATATTGAAATACAGCGAGAACATATAAAATGCTTTTAATTAAATGGACTTTTGATAAACAAAATGTTTCAGCAAACAACTAATAATAAATAATTTACTTTATTTTTAATTGAGCAGAAATTTGTTTTTTTTTTCAACCAACACATTTTGTTTAATGAAAATTAAGTGTCTGTTTTATTAAGGTTTGTTTTAAAATAAAGTGCATATGTTTAGTATTTTATGTCTTTTTAAAGAAAACCTTGAGTTTTTTTTTGCCAAAATGATTCTTTTATGTTTTGAACTAAGAAAACGTATGAGAACCTTACACCTTTCATTGCAATGACTACATATTTTGTAAATTAAATTTAATTAAATACATACTTAATCTATAATCTTTATAGTGATCAGATCAGCACAAGGTTTTTGATCATAAAATTAAATGAATATATATTAGGGTGGTTAAGCAATTCACAACTTATTAATTTCGTCTCTATGAATGTCGTTTAAAGCTGCCGTTTGAGAGTTACGATCCTTAGGATTCTGGGTCTCTATTTATATACACGAAAGACTGACCTGGCTCTAGGTAAAAATACAATGATCAAGGTCAAGTTGGAATGACTAGGACCTTGTTTTTACTGCAAAATTTGTGCATAATTTATTACTATACCCTCTTTCGAGGCATTCGGTATTACGATATTGATCACTGAGATGTTGAAAACCATTGTCACGTACTTGATACCCCGCTCACCAATATGTTTTAATATCAACAACTTATGCTGAAAGGTAACACTTCACATCGCCTTTCCTCTCCCTGGGAGATATTTAGTCGCGACTCTGGCATACATTTTGAAGAGTAAACGAACTTTAGACCACAACATACAAACTCTGGAACTCCAGTTGAAATTCTTCAAGATATCTCTTTATCCTTTTCGCACTACAGATACCAAACCAGCAGTTGTTTAGCGATCAGATGGTGTAATGAGTTTCAAGGGACTTCCTCTCTGCTTGTTGGAGTTGAAGAAAAAAGTAACATACGATCAATAGATTATCTGAAACAATGTCAAGATTGAGTCGATCTTGGCATATACTATGTTGGCTAAGTGGTCCAATCCAAGAGAAAATACTACACGGCACTTGGCGTAAACTATCAGATGCCCCCCGGGGGCATGTTACATTGGTGAAATCTCCATCTTGGTGTTATTGCAAGTCTGCCGGAACTATAAACTGGTTATGGTCAAATGTATCCTTAGCCTTTCCTTGGATTGATTTGACATGGGGTCTAACCATGGGGTGGCCGGTTGCCCACAGGACCTAGTCCTGGCCGGTCATTTGGTTGAAGTTCCGTCATTTGGTTGTGGTTTAAACCCAAATTCGCGTAGAGAGAATGTTGGTTTAAGGACTGATATATCCAAATGCCATATATGTCTGGATTCTCTCTCCGGTGCTGCTGCCATCTCAACAGATGTCACTGGAAGATGTGACATTGATTTCACCTGATGTTGGGGTAGTCTCCCCTTCTATTGACTTTAGACCAGTGATTGCTTTTTCCTTGCCGGGGTTTCATTCTGCAACGGGGCTACTATAGCAAACGATTAGATAGCTCGAGTACTTTAGTAAAGTGCTTGTGCCGACACATCCATGTACAAAAATTGCCACCTGAGTTTTTCATTGAAGGATTCAGGGGCGCGTGGTAGACCCTCTCAAGTCTACCCAATGGATGAAAAAGACTAGAATGAAGTAAGGCCGTCAAGGCAGGTGTTCACGTTAAGTACTTATACATCTTATCAGATCACTCGGTATTATTATGTATGCCTCTAATAAGGTCCTAATGTTAGTACGGTAGCCTGCTGGACACCTAAAGTGTTCAAGTATTGCAAATAGTCATGTATTCGGTGAAATATTCACGGATCTTCTTCTCTCCTTATGAAAAATTCACTGACACAGGTCACGAATGTTCGTCTAGAACATGACAATCTAGTAAATGCTTTCCTCCACGAGTTATGTTACCTTGATGATCTTCCCCATATTGGTGTTATTGCAAACCGGGGGAAAAAAGGTGCTATCAATACCTCTCGTCTGCCAGGTCTATAAACTGGTAGAGTCAAATAAATCCTCCGCCTTTACTTGGAATTATTTGGGTCCAACCAGGTAGCCTTATAATGTGGTACCATGAGAACCAGTATCCCATATAGCAGAGTTTCGGAGTTTGTCTTCTGCCGGTTATTAGAGAGTTCCTTTCGGGGTGCACTTAAGAATATTGGATTAAAAAGTAATACACGGTAAAGTCTACAATTCGAGACAACAGATACTCCGCAGAGAAGTTACTGCGAGACTAAGCGAGTGTGTCGGATGAATAAGAAGTATTCTAGGTTGAATGGTGATGGATATAAGGTATTCTTGTCAGGGTATGTTTAGAGTTTACTCTGTTCATACCAGATTTACCACAGTCTGTTCTCTGTGACTAAGAACAAGTCCTCGGCTTATTTGATGGATTCGTGTTATGGTCTACCGACGCAGAATCTATCCCGAATCAAGAGAGACCACTCCATTTAATCTATAAACTGGTAGAGTCGAATGTATCCTCCGCCTTTACATGGAATTATTGGGGTCGAACCAGGGAGCTTTATAATGTGGTACCATGGGAACCAGTAGCCCATATAGCAGAGTTTCGGAGTTTGTCTTCTGTCGGTTATTAGAGAGTTCCCTTCGGGGTGCACGTAAGAATATTGGGTTAAAGAGTGATTCACGGTAAAGTCTACAATTCGAGACAACAGATACTCCGCAGAGAAGTTACTGCGGGACTAAGCGAGTGTGTCGGATGAATGAGAAGTATTCTAGGTTGAATGGTGATGGATGTAAGGTATCCTTGTCAGGGTATGTTTAGAGTTTACTCTGTTCATACCAGATATACCACAGTGTGTTCTCTGTGAGTAAGAACAAGTCCTCGGCTTATTTGATGGATTCGTGTTATGGTCTACCGATTACGTCTCTAGATGCAGAATTTATCCCGAATCAAGAGAGGACACTCCATTTGCGTTTTAGTAAACAGAAGTGATGTTTTTGTATCTCGGATATTGAGCAACGGGGCAGCAATGAGAGAGCAAATGAGTTTCAATAAATCGAGTACTTGAGTAAAGTACTTGTACATGGATCGCTAGAACCATGTACATACAAACTAAAAAAAATCTGCGTCATATCCGCTAAATAGATGGCTACTGACAGAATAGAGATCTATAAAGGTTTATCGCGATCCAACTGCTGTATCTTGGACATCAAGTTATTTGAAATAGAAGTGAAGATTGAGAAAAAGATCTATAATGTATGACGTTGTAAATGATCAGTTTCTGACACCGTCTTTGTGGAGAACGTTTTATCCGTTACAAAATGTTTTGTTCGCCATTTTTGATTTCTTTATCTTGAAAATATGGTTTTAGTCTCTTGCAATTGAACTAAAATATGGTTTGCAATAGAGGATGTGATCGTTTCTGCTGATATCAGGTCCACAAGTATACCGAACACTGCCACACATACGTCATCCTTATATGTGCACATCATAACATTAAGATCCACTTATAAAGTATTATTCGCAGAAAGAAGAAAAAGTACTGTCGTTCTCTCAAATGTAGATCAACAATCCCTTCTAAAGTCTTCAAGAGAGAAGATTGCATATTAAATATGTTTGAAATCCTTCTGTCTAGTGTGAAAAATCGTTCTACTTTTTGCGAACAATCAATTAAAGCAGTCTGAATATATGTACATATATGTGTTAACGAGGACGTGATTTTAGCTCCATTAGGCAAGAAATTCTTGTCCGTAGTACCACAACCCGGTTAATTATAGATAAGGACATATGCCGACATCTCGACGAGTAGATCAAGTTTTACCCAAACTTTTCCCTGAGAGTCATTCCGCGTAAACAATAATGTTTCGTTGGTTATAACTTAATGATAGGGTATCTCTTGCTCAACAATAACCTACCACAATATTCCTAATATTATGCATTTTTCAAAAAAAATCTTTATTTATTTAAAGACCCACAAAAACAAAAAATTTGCATACAAAACAAATTATTCCCAAAACAAACAAATTGAATATTGTAAAAAAATACGTTACAATATTTACAGCACAAAAAAGTCTCAAAACGAAACAAAAAAACCAAAAATCGATAAAGAGAAAAAAGTGTACATGAAAAATGCGAATTCATAAATCTATCTTTATGGAAATTGCACAGGTATGAATACATTTAATTGACATTTTCAACGTGGGAAAACAAGTCAACTAAATGATATTTTTCAATAAGAAACAAAAAAAAACAAACCTGATATTTATTTGTTGTACATTTAGGTTCGCACTCAGATTTTATGTTCAGTTTCAGTCAGGCGAAAATAAACGCAATCTGTTGCTAGTTCTGCTGCTGCTGCTGCAACATGATAAAAATACATTTTATGCGATTTAAGTTACACAGAAAACGCCCAACATTTAAACTGCATCGACTATGAGATGAAATTTAACAAAAAAATAATAATAAAACACGACCACAAAATAAACACTTGCAAACAGTTAAAAAAAACGAAATTGCTAAAAGTTATAACAACTCACAAATATGAGATTAACTTAAATATTTATGGATTTATTTCAGTCATTTTATTTATTGCCGCATTTTGAGATTTAAGAATTCTACTGTGGTTTTTGCAGAACCTAAAGTAGAATGTTGGGGAACTTTTAATGTTTAGATTTATCCCATAAAGCTCCTGTATTCCTGATAGAAGGGAATGCCAAAACTACCTTGTCTAAACACGAAAAATATCGGTCAACACAGAGTAGAAGAGATACAATCTCAACTTCCTCTTCATTATAACAACTTCTGTAGATGGAACCACACCAACGATATACTAGAATGTCTATTGCTACCACAACAGTTAGGCAATCTAAAGAATGATATAATTCCTTACCTTTCAATGAAGGTTCCAACAATTCAATCCTCTTAGAGCCGGCAGTATAGTTTGGCCCAGATGGTGGGTGAAACTGCGATGCAACTGAATCTCATTCCGGAATTCAAGTATGAAAACGCTTATTAAAGTCAAGGTTCGTAACGCAGTAGTCAACATTCAAATGATGTGATTCGATGAAAGCTATTACAAAATTTTGATCAGGAAGTCCATATATTATAACTCATCCACATGTTAGGAGTGGATATCGAAGTGCTCTACGTGAACATCTGCCGTGTTGGCCTCACCCAAAGGGCGAGCTTTTATGACGACTAACGCCCCTTTGTGTATCTAGCACGCGGGTGGAAATTTTTGTACATGGACTTGTAGAACCACTGCTCAAGTACTCGAGCATCTAACATCTGACCATTGCTGTCTTGTTGCTTAACTTCCGAGATGTAAAACATCACTTCCGCTAACAAACAACCAAGATGAGATGGCCTCTATTGAGTCAGCTACATCACTGAAACAAGAATCCACCAAATAAGCCGAGGACTTTGTTCTTACTCACAGAGAACACACTGTGGCAAATGTGGTATGAACAGAGTTTTACCCAAACATAGCTGGACAAGGAAGGAAAATTCAATGGTATCAGTCATCTATCACCATTCATCCCACTATTCACTCATATAGAACAACATCCGACACATTCACTCTAGTTATAAGGGCAGATAAGATCCGTATAATCCTACATTCATTCCGTATTATATACACTTAACACCAACTCATTTCCAACGCTTAGTCCCGCAATCACTCCTCTGTGTGTTATCTGTTGACTTAGGCAACAGCACCGAATTATAGATTATAGGAGTATGCAACGTTCTCAATCATGCCTTTTATAAGATCAAGAAGATTTGTGTTATTCTAAAGATCTATGGGAACAGTTCCATCAGGAGCCGTTGACTTCTAGGCAGTTAAGAAGGACATGTTATCTTGATAAATATCCCCCCTTGATTTTAATTACAATCGCTGGGACTATAAACTGGTGGTGACAAATATTTCATCGTCCTTTCCTTAAAATGATTTGTCCTGAGGTCGAACCGGAGAACCTATCTTATCTGATACCACGGGAACCGGTATTATATTGTTCCGGTTATTAGAAGAGTCGTTTCGGGGTGCACGTGATGGAAAATGTTGGTTAAAAGACTGATACACAGTGAAATCTATATTTCGGCATAAGTTTGGTGATGTTTACGAAAAGACAACGGAAACACCTCTGTGAAATGGCTGTGGTGCTGAGTGTTGGGTTGGTATCAAATGAGTAAGATACAGAAGTTGAAGAATGTTGGACATATTTTTTCATGACCAGGTAATTTGTAATGATCTAAACTGTCAAGAGCCCAATATATCCTTCATGTATTAATAATAACAGAGCTAGAAACTGGTGCACTAAAAGTTGAGGTTGTCATATCTCCATCATCTTTAATAATGTGACAAGCCTGTTAGTGTCTAAAAAGATCTCCAGAGATTCCCCATTATACATAATCCAACTACCACAGGGGTTTTAAATGTAATTTCGTACGACCTGTGAAGTTGACAAAGTAAGTATGCGATTGGTCATAGAAGATCCAGTTGGTTTACAGAATTCCCTCAATACCTGTCTTTACGCATTTCTGATAACTTTGAAATTATTCCTCCCTTAACGTTAAAGCATATCCCCTTATGAATCCGTTGCTATTGGTGATTGAAAGGGACCTGCGGTTCTATATTGAAACCCCAGAAACAGAAATATACTACCGTTTACCTAATCTCAACACTAGCCATCAGCAGAAGTCCGAGTCCAGACTAGAATACATATGGTGCCAACTGGGCAATTACAGTATTGGATTGTAAGAAATTTTTAACTGTGTTGTAGAGTGGGGTCTTATATAATGTGTTACACCGATTCTTTCTTTTGGTCTGAAGAACTTCAACAATAACTGTTATGTGTCTGAAATGTGTCATATATGTAGTGCCCAGTCAGTAAGTCTCATTGGATTTCAGACTGAATCAACTACTAATAAGTATTTGAATCTCAAACCCCGTCAAGTGGTAGGTTAGGTTAGGTTTGACAGGTGACTGCATCAAACATCCGATATTACAGCTTTACTTGGGTCATATGATGATCACTTTGTAATTTGTAAGAAGAAGAGAAGAATAGGGATAGCAGAAAGAGAGACAGTGAGTGGAAAGGCGATAGAAGAAAAGTGTGAAGAGTGCCCTAGAAATAATGTTATGGAATCGTAAGGTCAGAAAACATATGTCCAGCTAAGTGTGAATTTGTAGTTCACAGCCATTTTGGCAAGTTTAAAAAAGCAGTGAGTCGTTTTAGTTGAACATTCGATAGATCTGATAGATCATTAAAATAAGTTGACCCTAGGGTTCGTAAACGTGCCAAAACTGGACAGTGACAGAGAAGATGGACTATCGTCTCCTCCTCATTTTGACAACTTGTACAGAAGTCGTTGTACGGTAAACCAATGCGCCTTGCATGGTTGCTAAATTTGCAGTGACCAGTTATAACCGATACCATATTACCTAACTGAGGTCTATGAAGTCTAAAAAGATAGGCGGTTCTATGTGGGTCCATGTTGGGCAACAACGTTCAAGAGATCGAGCAAGTATGCTCCCTTGACCAGCGAATTTGAGCATTTAGATGGCAATGTTCAACAATATGCCTTTTTACGAACTGGTTTACGTCCATATCTTCTAGCATAGTTCCAGCCTTTGCCAAGGTATCAGCAATATTATTGCTATATATAGTCCCGTGTCCTTTGACCCATATAAGGGTAATGTTCGAATGTCTCGCCATCTCGTTTAGAGACGTCCGGCAATCATGGACAAGTTGTGATGTTGAGAAAACACCAATCAGGGACTTAATAGCAGCTTGACTATCAGTATAAATTCTGATAGCCCTATTGGATATCAGATAGTACCTCAGCCGATTTTGACGCCATCTTGATCGTTGCAATTTCAGCTTTGAGGATACTGCAGTCGTCACTGAGTCTAAATGAGATTTTTGTCACAAACTCTTAAATGAAAACGCCTCCACCAACTTCTTTCACTGTCTTGGATCCGTCCGTATATACACGGAAGCAGTTTGAAGACTGAAGGAGGGATTCTTAAGACTCCGAAGAGATTTGATACCGGAACTGCCGCGAAAGAGACGGTCAAGATGTCAAGTGGTAAGAAATTCAACGTTTTACTCAAAAATAGCACATAAAAAATCGTTCCCAATAATTTGGATCATTGCGATTAATCTTTTTACAGACGTTTTTACTTCAGCTGCGATTTCAGAACATGGCGACTAGAGAACTACTGTGACCTAGAATATTTTTGCTTATAAATTTTTTACTTAACTAGACCACAGTGCACTTAGTGCGCTGCTTTACAAAACATTTAGTTGTTCGAGCGACCACTTTTATGATGGATTTTTGAATGATTTTATAGTTGTATATGTCTTTGGCTAAAGTACTATTCGTGCTGAGATATTTTGCAGTATTTTGTTGAAAATATAAAAATCATTGACGCATTGCATGTCAAATAGACGTAACAATTCCCATAATCATAGACAATTATTATTTTCAGTTATTTTTCCTTAACTGTCAGTATTTTGGAATTAAAGCATATTGAAATTTGTAAAAACACTCGGACCAGTTATAATACAAATAAATTGCAAATATTATTTCTTTTATTACAATTTCTATAAATAAGAATCTATGGAGATGCTTTTAGTAAATTGGCAAATATCATTTGATCCTATATTAACGCGACAAATATTTATTACAAATCTTAAATTTTTACCACTTTCAAAAACAACTCTATATAACGATGATTTAAGTTTAATTACTTTATTTTATATATATACATATTTTGATAAGAAAACCAGCCAATTTAAAAAAAAAAAATGCGAATTACGGTAGCAATTTAAAATCATTTTTACATGGCATAAATGGCCACAAAATAAATCGTATAAATAATGTCTAAATGAAAATTAACCCATTTGCTTTCTTGGTTTTTCTCCTCCTTTTTTTTCGTAAAGCTTTTAGCCAATATGTGTGAATTACAAGAGGAAATTAACAGCAACAACAAGTACTATTTAGTATAAGATTTCTTTGTGAAATGAATAAATTGTTTTTGGCATCTGTTTCTAATGGAACATGTTCATCATGTACTTTTCAATGTGTTAATAAATGTATTTCCGATCTAGATTATGGTTAAAAGCATTTTAATTTATAATTTTCATACAAAGTTTTTCGTACATGAGTTAGGTTTTAGCTTAATGAAATTTTAATTGGTCAACTTTACATGCAGAGGGCTTAAAGATTGCTTTCGTTGTACTTATTTCTATTAACAAATAGTATAATTTACCGTACATGGTGACGATGACCATACGCCCGTTGTAGTGAAGCAGACCAGCAGAGTCTCTAGTGGTAATCGAACCCATAACCCTAGACTGACAGGTTAGCACACTACCAACTAGCATATCGGGGCAGCTATTCCATTTAACTTAAGATATTTGCTCTTAAACGCTGAAAAGTAGTCTCATAATGACCGAAAATGGATGATCAGTTGTATAAGTGCCATCTACCAGCGTAATATCCATGATCTTTATCCAGATCTTTTAAAAAACATTGATCTTCCACAACTACTACATATGATTAGGTTGATCCTTCATAAAATCCGTAGAAATACACTTAGGACACTATCGGGCCTGTTGGTCGCTACTTTTCATAAAACATTCACTGAATGTTCTAGCGTTCTATGTTCAGAAACTCAGTTTCCTGGACATAATTCCCAACAATTTTCCAAACAGTGTTCGTGAGGGATATAATATCCGAAATAGTAACACTCCCAATATATTTGTATCTAATTTCGACGAAAGTCTGACAATGGCAAAGAAAATGTTTCAGAGTCTTTCTATAGCCGTAATACGGGACATTCTCTTCATTCATCTGAAAAGGCACATACAATTGTGTATAGCTGTAATCCGGGAAATACCGATTACGTACAATTATAACCTCAGACTTGCTTATTTTGAGATTGCTTCTCGTCCTGCTCTCCTTAGGTTCACACATAGGATCTTTGCGGTTCTAGCCAATGTTTCATTATTTCCAGAGACCTCATGAGATTCTCTAACCCATATTCAAAATTCAGACTCGTTAACTACATCGAGCACCCTTCCCTTTAAAGCTAATGCATTCGCTCTTTCGTTGCCGTCAACTCCCGATTGGCCTTGAACCCACATCATGTAAATTTTACCTCTGGGAGAGAGTACTCGGTTAAAGCTATCTTACAATTTAATATGGTCTTTGATTTAACTTTATCACCTCATGTCGTCCTAATTTCCTTCTGGCTGTCGCTACTCCGTTATTACTCGGACTTCTGCCTGAAGGCTAATGTTGTGATTAGTAAATGGTAGAAAATTTTTATTTGTGGGTCTTCAATATAGAACCCCATACCCGCTTTGTCTCTAATTTAGAGCAATCCGTGTAGCAACGGACTCCTACGGTATTTGCTTTAAGTTGACCATGACTTTCAATCTTAGATCAGTGTTTACTAAGATAATCGCATAAACATTCGGCTCTATTGTTTATGTTTTTTTTGTTTTCTTGAACCAGCACTCAGGGGATGACCCCTACTCATGCAGTGCATTGTGCTGGAACTAGGAAAATAGGTTGTGGTAGGGAGGATAGAGGGAGTAGTGTTTGTGGACATTTGCTTTAAACCTTTTCACATCGAAAGTGACGGGGAATACTTCTGCAGGAAGTTTGTTCCACATACGAACAGTGCGGCTGAAGAACGAATTTTCCCTGTAATGTGTTGTGCGGTCCACTGGCCAATCGATCACAAATGGGTGTGTTCTTGATGACAGTCGTGTGCTGCGTAAAAATATTTCAGAGGAACACATTCCATTATAGTATCGATAGAACAGTGAAATACACCCCACGTTGCGATGGTGCTCCAGTGAATCAATAGAGTTGGATACCCTACTGTCACCGATAAGTACCTTCGCCCTCTCTTGTACGCAGTAGCTTCAAAATAGACTTCGAAGCTCCGACCCATACATGGGAGTTGTATTCCATTTTGGGTTGGATATAAGTGGTGTAAATAGTAAGAAGATCTGATGGAGTGAAGTATGTCTTACACGGTTTCAAAAAACCGAGACACTTGAATGCTTCTTTCGATAGTTGGAAAATTTGTTTAGTCCATCGGACATCGTACTGTATTTTCATGCCCAGAACATCAAGAGCTTCTGATTCCTTAATAGATGAACCAACATTATCTTCCATACGTTATGTATTAAAAAACAACATTGAGTCTTGCGGGCATAAAAATCGACTCTGTTAACATGACCCCATTTAGAGATTTTTATCAAGTCGTGATTTAGCGATTCATTAATATTTCGCCTCATTGCCCCAATCTCTAGAGGATTTGGCCTATAATTGAATGAATAGGATTGACAGATATTACTGTTATCGGCAAAAGAGTAGATGGAGTTGTAAGTTTGACATAGAAGGTCATTTATTTGACCTCATTTAAATGGAGGAAAGCTAAAGTTGTCTTCAAAATTTCCGGGAGTTATCCAGAATTCCAAACTATCATGGAATTTAAACACAATGTAAAATGGCTGCGCCCATTATTCCTGCAGAATATGGGTATATATACATATATCAAAAGAATACCAAAATGCCTCTTCGATATGTTTTTGAAGCTCATACTTGTATGGTACATTTGACCTTTGGAAAGCTATGCAAAAAACTACCCACAGTAGGAATTCTTACAGGTGCCTTTTGCACTATTCCATCTGAGGCTTTTTAGTCATAATGGCTTATGACAAGGCCATGAACTCTACGATTTGAAGATTTGGCATATGACTCAGTCATGACCATAGTCAATAGTTTGGGAAATTTACCGGACAATATTGATAAATCCAAACCATTCTTTTATAAATATTTCTCCTTGTTGATCCAATATAATCGAGATAAGATGTCATTAATCCTCCTCAATGGATAGTATGACATTTACACTGATGTCCTTAAAGCAAATGAAGTGTCTTTGTTACCCACTCGGGAATGAAAATTTCTTTTCAACTTCCTGCAGTATATCACTCTACAGTCTGAACTATCACCTATAAAACGGTCTGCACCTGGTAATATTATTACGAATTCTTCTACGAATCTTGATACTTCACTAGCAAGAGCAGAGGCCAACAGTTTTGTTGACATATATCTCTCCAACTACAAAGGCTAGATCCATGATAAACTTCACGAGTATGACGATCTACTAAAGTACAGGAATTGTTATAACTCTGACGAAGCACAATAACAGTGATTACCACTGAGTGGTAACTATCTGGTCTTCTAAATTTGAAACCAGAACATTGAATCTTCCAAAAACGACATATGCAGATGCTGTCATGGCGAAGAAGAAAAGAATGTCACCTATTTCCTCTGTTAATGCTCGGTCCTAGCGAACAGACATATTCTGAACAACTTAACTGATTTATCCGAGGTAAACATCCGAATAACAGATTATTTTATTCGTGTGAAAAAGGTTTGGGTAGGAATCGGATTAATTGTCATAAAAGGATAAATATGATAGACCCCAGAGTGTTAATATGCGAACAATCTGCTCATCTAACCTAACATAGGAAACGCATCAATGAATGCCTTATTGCTGGACAAAATTAATCTATTTATATCTTGACAGGGACGTGGAAGTGGTATTAATTCTGAACCACTTTGAGCGTCCTCGTTAAATTCTTATTTTGTCTTTTGGAGCTAGGGAAAGGGCATTCTTACCGTCATTCGAAAAGAGCTTTGGTCCAGTAAGGCGTTTTCTCTTCTTGTATTGGGCCAACTTCTCAAAGATACGAATGTCGAGTACTTAACGTGACCTGCCTTGACGGTCTTAATTCACGGTGGTCTTTTTCATCACCACGCACTCCTGAATCCTGAAGACCTCAGGAGATAATTTTTGTACCTGGCTGAGCCGGTCCATGTACAAGCACTTTGCTGAAAAACTCGAGCTATCTAATCTCTTGCCATAGTAGCCCCGTTGAGGAATGACAGGTCGCATGGGATCAATCCCAATGCAAACCCCGACAAGGAAAAAGCAATCACTGTTCTGAAGTCAATGGAAGGGGCGACTACCCCAACATCAGTGAAATCAATCTTTTGGTATACCGGAAGGTGACAACCCTTATGATGTCATGAAAGATTGCATTATTTAAAATGCAATCCCCATCAACTAATGACCCATTCCAGTGCATTCCTTAACCTCTTAAAACCCGCGCCACCGCACTACAGAGATTAGAGACGAATTGGTATTCCGAAATATCCAGCCAATAAATAAATCACGATCCCTCTGTATGTCAGATAATGAGACAAAGGATGTAGAAATTTCCAAATTCAATTCGAACCCAATAATTGCCCCGACAAGTTGAGTAGTGGACCTCAACCACAAGTCGCGTAGCATGAAACAATATGAATCCAGTTGAGATGGCAACAGCACCGAGAACTTCCCTGAAGTAAAAGGTCTACTAAATCAGTACTAGTCTCCTGTCGGGCAGAGGAGTCTTTCTCGATTGTTCACCAATTACATCAGTTCCATTCTCAGACCATAAAGAACGATCTACAGAATGACAGGCAACTACCAAGTGTCAACCTGAAAATTCCCCAACATATACTGGCGTCCTACTACGCGAAGAGTAAGAGATATTCAGCGGGTTCAGGAATCCAGCATAAGTTGCTCTGTCACATCACCCAGTGACATCTGTTGAGATGTCAACAGCACCGAAGAGAGAATCCAGACATATTTGGCATTTGGATACATCAGTCCTTAAACCAACATTCTCTCCCCGCGAATTTGGGTATAAACCACAGCCACTACGTGGATCCCGAAGGAACCTCAACCAATTGACCGGTCAGGACTAGGTCCTGTGGGCAACCGGCCACCCGTAGTGCCAGATTATATGGTACTCTGGTTAGACCACATGTCAAATCATTCCAAGGAAAGGCCGAGAATACATTTGATTTGATAGTTTTACTCATTGATCAGGCTTCATCAAGACTAAAGAGCCTTCTCATATAATTGTCATTAAAAGTCTGAGACTCGGTGTATTTTTATAGGTCACAACGATCGATCTTTCAAGATAGTAAGTTTTTAGGCTCAATACTTGTACTACTTTTGCTATTTCAAAATTCCCTAAAATTTTGGAATGTTTCTTCCAGTTACTTTATGCGAAATCTTGGCAAAAAGCGTGTCACTTATACATTTATATCTATTAATCTAATTCACAAACAAACTGTTTTTTTAATTAAATTTTCACTTTGTTATTATTTAAATTTAATTTTATTACCTAAACAAGTGTTAATTATTAACAAACAAAAACAAGGTAAAACATTAACTTAATTAGTTTTTGTGTAGTTTATTATTTTTTTTTTGTTATTAACAAACATAATTCCCCAGAAAAAAAAATATTTCTTTTAACTATTGAGCGCTTTTGGGAATTGTATTGTATTGTATTTTTTGCAAAAATTTCTAAAAACCCACAACATTAATCATATTGTTTTGTTTTAATTTTTTTTTTTTTGTTAAATATATAATTTTTTGTTTAAATATGTAAACACTTTGGGGTTTTTTACTTAAATAATACAAATAAATCTGGTACCACGTGTTAGATGGCAAACAAACAATACGTAAAAGAGATAAAATAATATTAAATATTGTAATAAAATTAACAACAAATTCGGCGAAAAAAAAGCAGAAGAAATAAAGAAACTAATGTTAAACAAAACGGTTTTTGTGGTAAAAAAAAATGTGAAGCCAAATAACAGACAATGTAATTTAAAAGGAAGATAACGACTGTTAACGGACCTACACTTTGAAGAATGGGCTGACATACCATCTACTTTTATTAGGATCAGCTCTCAGGGAATGATCCTAACTCATGCAGTGCATTGTGATTAAACTAGGAAAATAGATCATGGAAGGGCGGGTATATATATATATCTGTTCCTTTCACTCCTCGAAGGGGCATAGGGCCATAACAAGTTGGTTCCTATAATCTCGATCTTCGGCTTGATGCTTGACTTCGTTCCACTTCATACAACATCGAGAGTTCTTGTTCTTAAAGAGACAAGGGTGTTGCCTATAAACCAGCATGTATCGGGAACATGATCTCTAAGTACAGAGGAATACATTCCATTGTAGTATCAACACAATATTAAAACACAGCCCACATTGAGAAGCTGTTTCCGACAATCAATAGAGATGGATACCCTAATGTCAGCGATAAGTAACTTCGCCTTTTCCAGTACCAGCCCATGAATGAAACTTTAGGACGAATAAGTAGTAAGAAGAGCAGATGTAGTGAAGTATTTCTTGCCACCTTTTAGAAAACCAAGACATTTGAATGCTTCTTTCGACACTTGGAAAATATGTTCAGTCCAGCGAACATTACACTGTATTCTCGAGCCTAGAACATCATGAACTGATGCCTTAAATATAGATGAAGCAACGCTTCCAATACACAACATTGAATATTGGAGGCGTTGAAACCGACTCTATTCACACGTCCCCATTCAGAGATTGTTATTAGGTCTTGGTTAAACTAGTCTTACATGTGTTGCAAAAAGTTGAATGGAACTGTTTTTCTCTAAGAGATAGAAGTTTATAAATTTAGACTGAGGACTTCATATCTTCCTAATTTTGTACCATATATATCTCTTGATCTATCGTTATGTAAGCCTTAATCTCGGACAGTATTATACGAAATTGCTGAAATACAGCAATTTTTATATTACCTGACATCTGTTAATTTATGTATCTGTTTGTTCTTACAATGAATTGGTAAATTAGGGGACCACTAGATCCATTGTGAATACCTTCCAAATTTGATCGATCTTCTGATTCCCAAGAAATCAAACGATACCTTTTAACAAATTATAGGAGTCAAACCGAGATATGATAGTATCTATGGATATAGTATCTATGTCATGGATCCATATGTGGAGGTAGGGCAAAAGCATTTTGAATACATTCGCTTGTATATCCTTTCACGAAGCAGATTCGTTAAAGGGGATCGATTAATTAAGCATTAGAGGCAACTTCCTCGCTGCCTCAGGGAATCCATATCAACTCCACAAAGTGTGGCATTCGCCACTTACCACAACTTAGACAAAATTTCAACATTATTAGGTTGGAGTTAAACTCTGGTAGATGCAAAACTTTTCACATTAATATCGATATTGTAAATTTGTTTAGGCAATCCAGTGGAAACCAAGATACCATGCCTATCGTAGAAAATGTACGACTCGCTACGTTTAACAGATCGTTTCGATGGTAAGTTTTTTTCGTTTTGTGTAATCCGGTACTCGATTGTGCCATGACCAAGACGATCATGTTTTAATGCGCCCGACTCTCTGATACCATTTCGCAGCAGAGCACTTTATATAGGCCTGAAAGGCAGGTTTGTCTAGCAATATCTTCAGTCTGGTCTTTGGTGTTAGAGAAGCAGTAATGCCCATGTAAGAGAGTCTTTGAATCGCCATTTGACTTAGGTTCCCTTGAATTGTAGAAAAGTTTCGAATTGGTAACAAATCTAAACTCTTTCGAAAAGCATAATTGATAAACGGTTGTGATCTTAAAAAAGATCACGTTAAATTTGATCCTCCAAAAATATTGTACATAGTTTATAAAAACTTTCGAGAAAAGTAAGTTCAAAACCTCGATATAGAGTACCAACAGCTCATAACAATGGTCATGGTCACTCTCACTGAGTGTGTGTGTGTGTCAACAACCTTAAGAAAGTAACCACAAAAACTTTGGTTTGGGGCTAACAAAACATTCAGCCAGCCAAACGGTCAGTCCGTCGTTTCAGTTATAACTTAATGTCTGTTTACCTGTCTATAAGTTTTGGTTTGGTATTCGCATACAACTACTAGTAAATATGTACGAATGTTTGTAAATAAATGAATGATGATGTTGATGATGGTCATCGAAGCATAAAATTTATAAATTTGATGGTATTTTTTGGTTGGTTTTGATTTTTTTTACCAATTTTGTTTTTAAACCAAAAAAATAAAAAATTTTTATGAGCTCAAAATATGCAATAAAGTTTTCGATATTTTCCCAATACTTACATAGGAAATATGTTTAAAATAAAGGTTCAATGAACTCAGTAGATTTGTATATAGATATATTAGACATGTTTGTATATGAATGTATCTACATATAAGGAAGAAAAACTTTAATTGATCTATTTATTTTTTCTTATTTGTTGCAAACATTTTGAATATATCTGATCATAAATAATTTGTACATATCATGTGTTTGATTATAAATTTTATTTAAAAAATTAATTTCCCCCTAAAAAATACATATAACCAAATGATAAAATAACAACCATTAATTATAAATGATTTATTAAAACATGAACAAAATTTATTAAAATAATCATTAGATTTGAATGTTTTAGCTCTAAAAATGGAGATGGCATCTATATTTTTCGAAATAAATCATTTTCAAATAAAGCAAAGAGGATGTTAAAATTAGAATTTTAAAGCTAAAGAAGATTAGAAAAATAGCAGAAAGAAGTTAAAGTAGATCAAGGTTAGAAATCTACTTAATTAGAGTTTGCGGTTGTTATTAAGATAATTGTGGCTACATTCCATTAGCACGTGTAAGATTTGGTATGTAGTAGATTTAAATACTCCAAACTTCGGATATTATAAAGATATAAACGAAGATCGTTATGGCATCTTAAGCGAACATGAACCTAATCGATAACTAACTAACTAACTAACTAACTAACTAACTAACTAACTAACTAACTAACTAACTAACTAACTAACTAACTAACTAACTAACTAACTAACTAACTAACTAACTAACTAACTAACTAACTAACTAACTAACTACTAACTAACTAACTAACTAACTAACTACTACTAACTAACTAACTACTACTAACTAACTAACTAACTAACTAACTAACTAACTAACTAACTACTAACTAACTAACTAACTAACTAACTAACTAACTAACTAACTAACTAACTAACTAACTAACTAACTAACTAACTAACTAACTAACTAACTAACTAACTAACTAACTACTAACTAACTAACTAACTAACTAACTACTAACTAACTAACTAACTAACTAACTAACTAACTAACTAACTAACTACTAACTAACTACTAACTAACTAACTCTACTAACTACTAACTAACTAACTAACTACTAACTAACTAACTAACTAACTAACTAACTAACTACTAACTAACTAACTAACTAACTACTAACTAACTAACTAACTAACTAACTAACTAACTAACTAACTAACTACTAACTAACTAACTAACTAACTAACTAACTACTACTAACTAACTAACTAACTAACTAACTAACTAACTACTAACTAACTAACTAACTAACTAACTAACTAACTAACTAACTAACTAACTACTACTAACTAACTAAACTAACTAACTAACTACTAACTAACTAACTACTAACTAACTAACTAACTAACTAACTAACTAACTAACTAACTAACTAACTAACTACTAACTAACTAACTAACTAACTACTAACTAACTAACTAACTAACTAACTAACTAACTAACTAAATAACTAACTAACTAACTAACTACTAACTAACTAACTAACTAACTACTAACTAACTAACTACTAACTAACTAACTACTAACACTAACTAACTAACTAACTAACTACTAACTAACTAACTAACTAACTAACTAACTAACTACTAACTAACAACTAACTAACTAACTACTACTAACTAACTAACTAACTAACTAACTACTAACTAACTAACTAACTAACTCTAACTAACTAACTAACTAACTAACTAACTAACTAACTAACTACTAACTAACTAACTAACTAACTAACTAACTAACTAACTAACAACTAACTAACTAACTAACTTACTAACTACTAACTAACTAACTAACTAACTGACTAACTAACTGACTAACTAACTAACTAACTAACTAACTAACTAACTAACTAACTAACTAACTAACTAACTAACTAACTAACTAACTAACTAACTAACTAACTAACTAACTAGCCGCTACAGAAATTCCATTCTTTCGCATTTCGCGTTAACTTCAATAATCCTTGAATATTTTGCAAAGCTCTCTTCTGTCGTGTAATACGTCCGGTATTCAGAGAGTTACAGCTGTTGCACCTGGTGAATTGTCTCTCTTATAGAATTCAGGAATTTAAGTAACGCTCAAGTCATCATCAAGGGTCGAATCGCGGAAAAATAATATCCGGTAGATGTCATGTTTTTTTCTTCCTTTTTGCATTTCGCGTTCAATTCCTTGGTCGTATGCTACTTTCCAATTCCAGTATGGGTGTTCAGATTGGTGTACGGAAAGTAATAGCGATTTATCCAAGCGAATAATCTCTATCATAGAATTCTGGTACTAAAGTAATCCACAAGTCATCGATAAGAATGGAATTCTAGGAAATTAGTATCTAGTAGAACTCAAAAGACCCTAACCACCATAACGTTGTTGTATAAAGTTTCCTTCATAATCGCTACAGAAATTCTTTATTTTGTTTGAAATTGTTTAAAATGATTAACTGAACAATTCAAGTGGAAGAATGGAATCTCGGGAAATTAATATCCAGTAGAGTTTCAAGAACCTCTAATTACCATAACGTTTGTTTATGAAGCTTCCTTCCAAGACACTACTGCAATTCTTTCCTTTTGATAACGCTTCCTTGATTGATGACGATGATTCATTGATAATTTTGCGATGCTCTCTTTGGTCGTGTTCTACTTCCGAATTCCAACATGGGTGTTCAGATTTACAGAACCTAATACATGAAATTGATATACATGAATGCTCAACACTGTTGCTTTTGTTCCAAATATTGAGGTTTAAGTTGGAATCAGCACAGATTGCCAGAGTTGTTCCGGGACGGGTTCAAGTAGTTTTTAGACACGATCATATGGCAAGCAGTCTCTGTAATAATACCGACATCGTTACTTTATTTCCACTTTAAAGTCAAATAGTTTGTTACCAGAACAAAACTAAACACGTTTCTTCTTTTCAACGAAACAAAAATTATGGCAAAAATTGTTAAGTTGTTGTACAAATGTAGTTTTTTTTTTCGTTATGCTTATAGTAGATAGTTAGTGCAGTCGTTGTCTAATGTTAACATTATAACCAATTGGCTTGGTCTCGTTAACTCTTTTATGGATAATTTGTCGTTGATCCACATTTTAATTTCATTTCAATAGACGTATAATAATTTTTGTTTGTTTGCACTCGTAGCCAAGTAAATATGTGACATACAAATTGCTGCAAGAAAAACAAATGTAGATAAACAAATAAACAAACAAAAACAAACCATAAAAATAGCATTAAATATTTAAAAATAAAAATACAATAATTGAAATCCGTGAAAAAAAAAACAAACCATAAGAAATATTTACCAAAATTGGTAAAACAACAAACGTAATAGTGGAAAAAAAATTGAATACAACAAAACAAACTATTAGACACGCAACAATTCGTGCACAATTTAGTTGACACTTTTTTACGATAAAAAGAATTGAAGCAACAACAACAACAACTACCACATAATATAAAATCGTACATTAGAAAAAAAGTAACAGCATCTCACATTTGTAGAAACAAGTTTGGATTGTTGTTTTTTTTTCGATTTTCTAATGTACTCATGATCTACATTCGTACTTAAAGATTGTACGAGCAAGAAGAATTGAACCACTAAATATTTCTTTTCTTAACAATTTATTGTGGCTAGAGACTCACTCCATCATTGGTAAGAGTTCATGTACTGTTAGTATTCATTTTTTTCACTATTTCTCTTGTTCTTTCTATTGTTTTTAAAAAACTAAATGTATAAACTTGATAAGGAAAGCAAATACTTTATTGACAGTGGGGCAATTTAACTTTTTTGAATTTAATGCTCATGAATCGATAATTCAGCTTGAAAATATACTCCCACTATGAAAACTTTGAAAGTTTTCAAATGATCGAAAGCTGATATAGATAGGGTCAAGGGTTAATTTAGATTGATAGTTAATTAGCCAGTGAAATTCGTAAGATTTAAGTCTCAAATGGAGCCTCCTACGACGCTAAATGAGACGTCCGTAGTCTATTGTCTAGTCTATAGTCCAGTCTATAGTCCAGTCTATAGTCTAGTCTATAGTCTAATCTATAGTCTAGTCTATAGTCTAGTCTATAGTCTAGTCTATAGTCTAGTCTATAGTCTAGTCTATAGTCTAGTCTATAGTCTAGTCTATAGTCTAGTCTATAGTCTAATCTATAGTCTAGTCTATAGTCTAGTCTATAGTCTAGTCTATAGTCTAGTCTATAGTCTAGTCTATAGTCTAGTCTATAGTCTAGTCTATAGTCTAGTCTATAGTCTAGTCTATAGTCTAGTCTATAGTCTAGTCTATAGTCTAGTCTATACTCTAGTCTATACTCTAGTCTATAGTCTAGTCTATACTCTAGTCTATACTCTAATCTATACTCTAGTCTATAGTCTAGTCTATAGTCTAGTCTATAGTCTAGTCTATAGTCTAGTCTATAGTCTAGTCTATAGTCTAGTCTATAGTCTAGTCTATAGTCTAGTCTATAGTCTAGTCTTATCTAGTCTAGTCTAGTTAGTCTAGTCTATAGTCTAGTCTATAGTCTAGTCTATAGTCTAGTCTATAGTCTAGTCTATAGTCTAGTCTATAGTCTAGTCTATAGTCTAGTCTATAGTCTAGTCTATAGTCTAGTCTATAGTCTAGTCTATAGTCTAGTCTATAGTCTAGTCTATAGTCTAGTCTATAGTCTAGTCTATAGTCTAGTCTATAGTCTAGTCTATAGTCTAGTCTATAGTCTAGTCTATAGTCTAGTCTATAGTCTAGTCTATAGTCTAGTCTATAGTCTAGTCTATAGTCTAGTCTATAGTCTAGTCTATAGTCTAGTCTATAGTCTAGTCTATAGTCTAGTCTATAGTCTAGTCTATAGTCTAGTCTATAGTCTAGTCTATAGTCTAGTCTATAGTCTAGTCTATAGTCTAGTCTATAGTCTAGTCTATAGTCTAGTCTATAGTCTAGTCTATAGTCTAGTCTATAGTCTAGTCTATAGTCTAGTCTATAGTCTAGTCTAAGTCTAGTCTATAGTCTAGTCTATAGTCTAGTCTATAGTCTAGTCTATAGTCTAGTCTATAGTCTAGTCTATAGTCTAGTCTATAGTCTAGTCTATAGTCTAGTCTATAGTCTAGTCTATAGTCTAGTCTATAGTCTAGTCTATAGTCTAGTCTATAGTCTAGTCTATAGTCTAGTCTATAGTCTAGTCTATAGTCTAGTCTATAGTCTAGTCTATAGTCTAGTCTATAGTCTAGTCTATAGTCTAGTCTATAGTCTAGTCTATAGTCTAGTCTATAGTCTAGTCTATAGTCTAGTCTATAGTCTAGTCTATAGTCTAGTCTATAGTCTAGTCTATAGTCTAGTCTATAGTCTAGTCTATAGTCTAGTCTATAGTCTAGTCTATAGTCTAGTCTATAGTCTAGTCTATAGTCTAGTCTATAGTCTAGTCTATAGTCTAGTCTATAGTCTAGTCTATAGTCTAGTCTATAGTCTAGTCTATAGTCTAGTCTATAGTCTAGTCTATAGTCTAGTCTATAGTCTAGTCTATAGTCTAGTCTATAGTCTAGTCTATAGTCTAGTCTATAGTCTAGTCTATAGTCTAGTCTATAGTCTAGTCTATAGTCTAGTCTATAGTCTAGTCTATAGTCTAGTCTATAGTCTAGTCTATAGTCTAGTCTATAGTCTAGTCTATAGTCTAGTCTATAGTCTAGTCTATAGTCTAGTCTATAGTCTAGTCTATAGTCTAGTCTATAGTCTAGTCTATAGTCTATAGTCTAGTCTATAGTCTAGTCTATAGTCTAGTCTATAGTCTAGTCTATAGTCTAGTCTATAGTCTAGTCTATAGTCTAGTCTATAGTCTAGTCTATAGTCTAGTAGTATAGTCTAGTCTATAGTCTAGTCTATAGTCTAGTCTATAGTCTAGTCTATAGTCTAGTCTATAGTCTAGTCTATAGTCTAGTCTATAGTCTAGTCTATAGTCTAGTCTATAGTCTAGTCTATAGTTCTAGTCTATAGCTGTCTAGTCTATAGTCTAGTCTATAGTCTAGTCTATAGTCTAGTCTATAGTCTAGTCATAGTCTAGTCTATAGTCTTGTCTATAGTCTAGTCTATAGTCCAGTCTATAGTCTAGTATAGCTAGTCTATAGTTCTAGTCTATAGTCTAGTCTATAGTCTAGTCTATAGTCTAGTCTTTAGTCTAGTCTATAGTCTAGTCTATAGTCTAGTCTAGTCTAGTCTAGTCTAGTCTTAGTCTAGTCTATAGTCTAGTCTATAGTCTAGTCTATAGTCTAGTCTATAGTCTAGTCTATAGTTAGTCTATAGTCTAGTCTATAGTCTAGTCTATAGTCTCGTCTATAGTCTAGTCTATAGTCTAGTCTATAGTCTAGTCTATAGTCTAGTCTATAGTCTAGTCTATAGTCTAGTCTATAGTCTAGTCTATAGTCTAGTCTATAGTCTAGTCTATAGTCTAGTCTATAGTCTAGTCTATAGTCTAGTCTATAGTCTAGTCTATAGTCTAGTCTATAGTAGTCTAGTCTAGTCTAGTCTATAGTCTAGTCTATAGTCTAGTCTATAGTCTAGTCTATAGTCTAGTCTATAGTCTAGTCTATAGTCTAGTCTATAGTCTAGTCTATAGTCTAGTCTATAGTCTAGTCTATAGTCTAGTCTATAGTCTAGTCTGTAGTCTAGTCTATAGTCTAGTCTATAGTCTAGTCTATAGTTTAGTCTATAGTCTAGTCTATAGTTTAGTCTATAGTCTAGTCTATAGTTTAGTCTATAGTCTAGTCTATTGTCTAGTCTATAGTATAGTCTATATCTAGTCTATAGTCTAGTCTATAGTCTAGTCTATAGTCTAGTCTAGTCTATAGTCTAGTCTATAGCTAGTCTAGGTCTAGTCTATAGCTAGTCTATAGTCCCTATCTATAGTCTAGTCTATAGTTCTAGTCTATAGTCTAGTCTATAGTCTAGTCTATAGTCAGTCTTAGTCTAGTCTATAGTCCAGGTCTATAGGTCTAGTCTATAGTCTAGTCTATAGTCTAGTCTATATCTAGTCTATAGTCTGTCTAGTATCCAGTCTATAGTCTAGTCTATAGGTCTAGTCTATAGTTAGTCTATAGTCTAGTCTATAGTCTAGTCTATAGTCTAGTCTATAGTCTAGTCTATAGTCTAGCTATGGTCTAGTCATATTAGTCTAGTCTAGTCTATAGTCTAGTCTATAGTCTAGTCTATAGTCTAGTCTATAGTCTAGTCTAGAGTCTAGTCTATAGTCTAGTCTATGTCAGTCTAGTCTCTAGTCTATAGTCTAGTCTATAGTCTAGTCTATAGTCTAGTCTATAGTAGTCTATAGTCTAGTCTATAGTCTAGTCTATAGTCTAGTCTATAGTCTAGTCTATAGTCTAGTCTATAGTCTAGTCTATAGCCTAGTTTAGTCTATAGTCTAGTCTATAGTCTATTCTATAGTCTAGTCTATAGTCTAGTCTATAGTCTAGTCTATAGTCTAGTCTATAGCCTAGTTTAGTCTATAGTCTAGTCTATAGTCTATTCTATAGTCTAGTCTATAGTCTAGTCTATAGTCTAGTATATAGTCTATAGTCCAGCCTATAGTCAAAGAAGTGTTACTAGATAATCTAACAAAATTTGTTAAAAGTTCCGGTGGTTTCTCCCTTGAAACACAAAAATCATCCCAATTAGAGAGCGACGCTTTTAAGAGTTCACAATGTGCTGAAATCTTCGGAATGTTATCGCTAAAGTTTGTATTATAAAGTTTAAGAATACTTTAATGAAACACTAACTAAAGAATTAAATAATAATTAATATTTTTAGTCGCAATATATTCAAATAAACATTCCATTCCTGACACCTTCATATACATATGTTTGTACTACTATACAAAATAATTACCCAAGATTATTTTGTATTTAAGACCCAGTTATAATGACTAATGACCAACTGGCAGTCGGTGGCCACTTTAATTTCCCTTCAAGATCTAACAAATTTAAAGCATGAAATTTTAGACTACAAAAAACAAATGGCCAGTAGAGATATCATTACAAAATCACAGCTAAGCGTGCACTACTTAAGGCATTGTGTCAACATGTAATCGCCTGGAAAATTGATGGCAATTTTATGCACAAACAGCCCAGCAAGCTGTACAAAAGATTAAAAATTAAAAAAAAAAATATATTATCTGTGTGAAGTTTTCCGACAAAAACCCAAACAAACGAACAAATGCTCATAATGAAAATAGATTTTGATAGTTAAATGTGCAAGTAAGAGTAATAAAGTAATAAAATAAAAACACCCACCTACTGTTAGAAACATATAACAGACAAACATAGTTATAAAACCTATATACATACATTTTAACCAACTAAAATGACCGATCGACAATTTGTTTATAAACATAATTTTGCAATTTTTTCATATACAAGTTGTGCTGACATAAGCCCTAATAAACATTTCTTTTGTTCAGTTTTAAATAAATGAAAAAAAATCATTAACTACAGCTATAACAACAACAAATAATTGATTATAATTGCTGCAAAATATACGAGTGTGTTACTAAATTGTTTATTTAGCCCGAAAACCAAAATGACTTTTTGAAAAATATCAAAAAAGCAGGTTATTCATTTATATACAGTTTTCATTGTTTTCAACCGGATGTGGTTTTATTTTGCAATTTTTATCAAAATTTCAAAAAATTTAATTAAAAAGTTAGTTTAACTTTTGAAAAGCATTACTAAAACTAATACTAAAATTTAATATTTATAATAGTATTCATAAATTTTAACCGAAAGTCTCGTAATAATGTCCATTACATTGTAATTAACATTTCGAAATTATTAATGCGGAAATTGTTAAAAGAAACAATATTAAGTTGAACAAACATTTTGTTTATTTAAACTTTCTTAAACATAAATAGTCTAGATAAGGTATGTATGTATATTACAAATTATACGAGGGTATATGCAGAAAGTTCAGTAATAATACACAGATAATGTCGTAATATTAATACAGTTTTCAAGTTCCAACACATCTAAAACGAAAATCTGAACCCCTAGTAGGTACTTAGATAACAACGTTGACATGGACACACGGACGGACGGACGGGCATCGTCAAATCGACTCAGAAAGTGATTCTGAGTCAATCGGTATACTTTAAGGTGGATGTGGTACTAATATTTTAGTGCCTTACAAACATCAGCACAAACACATAATACCCTTTCCACTATAGGGTATAAAACTGGAATGGAAATATCATATGAGAAGATGATAGAACATAGAAAGCCTATCGATATAGGGCACTATGTAGGAGAAGCATAGCATCGAAATGGGATCTGAGTCCTGGTTTTATAAAGCCTTATTAACACCAATCCTATTTAATGGTTATATAACTTACTTGACTGTAAGATGTCTGCGTATGTCATCATATGGTTGCCTTTTTTATCCACTGGGCGGAGTAGAGACGGTCCAGCACTCACCGCCGAATAACTTCATAAAAGAACACTCAGGTTGCAAATTCTTGTACATGGCTGTTGACAGTTCATGTACAAGCACTTTGCTGAAGTACACCAGCTTTTAATTTTCTTGTCGATAAGGAGAAGGCAATCATTCAGTTGAGTCAATAAAAAGGTGTTCCCTCAAAATTCAGGCAAACGTTCTTAATGTGCGACAATGCCTCTGCCTAACCGCAGAGACGGACTACCAAGATCAAAGTTGTCATGGGCGATGACGAAGCAACCTCGTCCTATATAGTCTTACATAAGCGAAGTCTAGCACTTTTTTATCAGTATTTTAACTAGTATTATATTCCTGTGAATTTAGGTTTCAACTACAGCCAATATAGTACCCCGAAGCGACTTCAGCTGGTACAGGATGAATCTAGCGACCCCCGTAGTACCAAAATAAAATATTAGTGGAACATTTTGACCTTCAAAAAACATTTGATTTCTCTAATTCGGTTTCATCGCTGATCTAATCCTTATGGGAACCAATCGACACTTCAAAGAAAGTAAAATGTTGTAATGAAATCATGTTTGGGTAACAAACACATTCTGTAAACGAACACTCTCAATTTGCTCTGAAATTTTCTTCCGGTGACCTCATGTTCATTAATTCCTAAGGTGCTACAAGGACGAATACAATCTAAGTTGTGATAATTGATAATCAATATATTTAATGTTACCCTAATGTATACATATAACATTTGGGTTATAACTTTTTTACAATTTATCCATTTCGCATAGAAAAAAGTACGTTGAAAGAGAACATCACTTTTTCCAGATCGTTAAAAAAAAGTTTCGGCGGCAAACGCCTTTTGATATCGAGTTGATTGATTTCAATATCGGAAAATTTTAATTTAAAACAAGTGTTAATGTTTGACCCACGATATTTACTTAGGAAAAACAAGGACAGGGGCTGCGGTTTAAACTCCTTCCAAATTAAGTACCCCAAATATAGAATATTTGTAAAAGGATTTTGCAACCAAAATGACCTGAAAAGTATTGTTCCAGTTTTGTGCCCTCTCTTTCGACTTAGATAACGTCGTTCCGAAAAAACTATCATTAAGTTATCCTGGACAGACTGATAGTTAGTTAGTTAGTTAGTTAGTTAGGTAGTTAGTTAGTTAGTTAGTTAGTTAGTTAGTTAGTTAGTTAGTTAGTTAGTTAGTTAGTTAGTTAGTTAGTTTAGTTAGTTAGTTAGTTAGTTTAGTTAGTTAGTTAGTTAGTTCGTTAGTTAGTTAGTTAGTTAGTTAGTTAGTTAGTTAGTTAGTTAGTTAGTTAGTTAGTTAGTTAGTTCGTTAGTTCGTTAGTTCGTTCGTTAGTTAGTTCGTTCGTTCGTTAGTTCGTTCGTTGTTCGTTTCTTCGTTCGTTCGTTCGTTCGTTCGTTCGTTCGTTCGTTCGTTGTTCGTTTCGTTCGTTAGTTCGTTCGTTCGTTCGTTCGTTCGTTCGTTCGTTCGTTCGTTCGTTCGTTCGTTCTGTTCGTTCGTTCGTTCGTTTTCGTTCGTTCGTTCGTTCGTTCTTCGTTCGTTCGTTCGTTCGTTCGTCGTTCGTTTCGTTCGTTCGTTCGTTCGTTCGTTCGTTCGTTCGTTCGTTCGTTCGTTCGTTCGTTCTTCGTTCGTTCGTTCGTTCGTTCTTCGTTCGTTCGTCGTTCGTTCGTTCGTTTTAGTTCGTTCGTTCGTTCGTTCGTTCGTTCTTTCGTTCGTTCGTTCGTTCGTTCGTTCGTTTTCTTCGTTGTCGTTCGTTCGTTCTTTCGTTCGTTCGTTCGTTCGTTCGTTCGTTCGTTCGTTCGTTCGTTCTTTTCGTTCGTTCGTTCGTTCGTTCGTTCGTTCGTTCGTTCGTTCGTTTCGTTCGTTCGTTCGTTCTTCGTTCGTTCTTCGTTTCGTTTTTTCGTTCTTCGTTCGTTCGTTCGTTCGTTCGTTCGTTCGTTCGTTCGTTCGTTCGTTCGTTCGTTCGTTCGTTCTTCGTTCGTTCGTTCGTTCGTTCGTTCGTTCGTTCGTTCGTTCGTTCGTTCGTTCGTTCGTTCGTTCGTTCGTTCGTTTCGTTCGTTCGTTCTTCGTTCGTTCGTTCGTTCGTTCGTTCGTTCGTTCGTTCGTTCGTTCGTTCGTTCGTTCGTTCGTTCGTTCGTTCGTTCGTTCGTTTCGTTCGTTCGTTCGTTCGTTCTTCGTTCGTTCGTTCGTTCGTTCGTTCGTTCTGTTCGTTCGTTTCGTTCTTCGTTCGTTCGTTCGTTCGTTCGTTCGTCGTTCGTTCGTTCGTTCGTTTCGTTCGTTCGTTCGTTCGTTCGTTCGTTCGTTCGTTCGTTCGTTCGTTCGTTCGTTCGTTCGTTCGTTCGTTCGTTCGTTCGTTCGTTCGTTTCGTTCGTTCGTTCGTTCGTTGGCTCGTTCGTGCGCCGCCGTTCCTTCTTTTCCCTTTTTTCCGCCGCCCTCGTTCCTCCCCTCTCCTCCGTTCTCTTTTTCTTTCCCCCCCTTATCGCCCATCGCCCCGCCTGCCTTCCCCTGCCTCAATCGTATTTGGAAAATATATTCTTTAAAACAAATAAATTTAAAATTAGTTTTGTTTGGAACCAAACTACATGTGGACAAATAAAACAAATATAATTTTCTATTGTAATGATCCATAAATTAGAAAATTTCTAGATTTTAGTCCATGTTTTAAGTCATTTATTTTGCCTTAATACCTACACATACAACTTCCCAAAATGGGACTAGAAAAACCGACTTAAAACAGACATTCATAAATTATTGAAACGATAAGAACGTGCCAGAGTGTAAAATAGTGATCATATTTTGTTTTTAAAACAAAATTTAAAATATTTTTGTGTGCGTGTGTTTATTTAGTTAGTTGTCCCTTTTTTGTTTTATTTATTGAAAAAAATAATTTAAATAAATAATTTTAGAAAAAAGTTTGGTCTATTTGTTTGTTTTTGTTTTGTGTGTGTGTGTCATGTGTTAAAGCACTTCTGTATGCCACGACTTTATTGGCCATAAATTGTAATGCCGATCGGTCTTGGTGCTGCCTGCTGGTCGTGGTGTGGCAGTTGAAACTGTTGTTGGGGTTACTCATGCCGGTAGTCGTTGTTGCAAGTTTTAGTAGCTGCTGTTGGATATTTACAATAGCGCCACACTGTAAATAGTCGCCTAATGAATGCATTTGTTCAAATGTCATTTTAGACAGAAATGGGTGAATTGTTTTGTTTCCCTTCCGTAGTGAATTTCGACAAATTTGTTTATTTTGGAAGTTGGTTATTCTGTTTTGTTTCGTTTATATTAATTTATAGTTTAAATGATAAGTTGACATATTGGATAAAAATATTTTGAAATAAATTTGTCATCATGTCATTAATGCATTTAATATCAGTAACAACAAATTCATCATCATAATGACGATTAGTGAGTGAGTGAGCGAGCGAGTGGTCATTTATGAAAATATAAATTAAGTGGTTGGAACCAGTAAAAGATATTAAATGCTTAAAAAATAGAGCTTTGGTTTAAAAGTTGTGGTGTTTTTAAAAGGGTCACTGACCTTTAGCGATATGTATAGTATAAAAGTTTATTAATTAATTAAAAGAAAAATTGTTAATTTAACAAGTCTGAGTTTTAATATTCGGCCAGAGTCGTATAGTGTCCGAAATTCACATTATAAAATACTTTTCTAATTAATAATGAAATTATAAATCTTTTTATTTATAATTGTGATTTATAAACAATATATTTGTGTAGTTGCAAAATCACACTACAAACAGGCGTTAAAAAAGCAAAACGTTTTGTTGCTTTTTTTCTTTCAACTTTGCAAACAACATGTGGCCAAATAAAGTAAAAACCACATTACATCTGCTGCTGTGATGTTGCATGCTGTAAGTGTATACGGGGTCAACTATTGAATGTGGGTTGATTTCATTTTAGTTTTATTTGATTTTTGTTGTTGTTGCTGTTTTTTTACTACATAAATGTGACGGCCAGCAACTAAACTAAACAATCACTGCAACCACAAACAACAAAAACAGGCAAGACAGCATGCAACATTACAAAAATCTTTTAAAAACCAAAAAAAAAAAAGATGAAGACGACGGTAAGTGAAGCAAAACATGTCTGTTTGTTCGTCCCGTCTGACTTTAAAGTATTTCAGTTTGTAATACAATGACAACTGCATCTTTAAATTGATTCGATGTTACACATGCAGACAGACAGATGCACTCGTATGCACTATTTCAGTCATTATTGCTGTAGTTATCTTGTTTTTGTAGTTGAATTGTAACTTTTTTTGTTTAAATTGAGGCCTATTGCTCAATATAAAATAAAAAATCGTTTTAATAACTGTGGGCAACTCTTTTCAAAGTGCATATGTTACTTTTAAGTTTCTTCCTTATTCTAAAAACAATAACAACAAACAAATCTATAAGAGGCAAAAATGCATATAAAAAGTAGTAAAAACCTCGGCTCATAAGCAGATAGTATTTGGAATAAACTTAAAAACACTCACATACAGATAGATACCTACAAGTAAATACGAGAAAGATGATGTTGCTCAAAGATATCATGACAGAATGTGGGTAGAATTGACGATTTTCGATTTAAGTACTTAGTCGTCGTCTGTTGCTGTCTATTTGTAGTTGTTATTGTTTTTATTTATTTAAGTTATCTAACAAATAAAACAAAACAACAAATAATAATCATAAATTTGTACTTAAGATGAAAATAATAAAACAAAAATCATTAAAGAACTATTGCAAGTACTCAACTGTAAAATGGAATACAGAGAAGTTTAAAGAGAAGTAGTAATGCTAGAGTTTTGTTAAGCTAAAAAAATAAAACTTACTTGAAATTAAAACTTTATTTAGAGAAGAAGAAAACACACTAACAAATAATCCAAAAACAGAAGAACTGTGGGATGCACACGTTTTTGATTCATATTGCAACACTTTGAATTAGTGTACCCTACAATAGATTGCGGTACATGCTAATGATGCAGCAACCAATATTGTAATTAGGTGTGTTTGGAAAATAAAATATAGGAACATGTAATAAATAATTCAAATAGCTAACTAACTAACTAACTAAACTAACTAACTAACTAACTAACTAACTAACTAACTAACGAACTAACTAACTAACTAACTAACTAACTAACTAACTAACTAACTAACTAACTAACTACTAACTAACTAACTAACTAACTAACTAACTAACTAACTAACTAACTACTAACTAACTACTAACTAACTAACTAACTAACTAACTACTAACTAACTAACTAACTAACTACAAACTAACTACCTACTAACTAACTAACTAACTAACTAACTAACTAACTAACTAACTAACTACTAACGAACTAACTACTACTAACTACTAACTAACTAACTAACTAACTACTACTAACTAACTAACTAACTAACTAACTAACTAACTAACTAACTAACTAACTAACTAACTAACTAACTAAACTAACTACTAACTAACTAACTAACTAACTACTAACTAACTAACTAACTAACTAACTACTAACTAACTAACTAACTAACTACTAACTAACTAACTAACTAACTAACTAACTAACTACTAACTAACTAACTAACTAACTAACTAACTAACTAACTAACTAACTAACTAACTACTAACTAACTAAAACTAACTAACTACTACTAACTAACTAACTAACTAACTAACTAACTAACTAACTAACTAACTAACTAACTAACTAACTAACTAACTACTAACCTCCACTGGGTGGACTTAAGACCTGCCTACCACGCGCCCCTGAATCTTTCTATGAAGAATTTAGGTGGCAATTGTTGTACATCGCTGTGTCGGACCATGTACAAGCACTTTG